>NC_081421.1:19681065-19983029 GCF_949786415.1 Peromyscus eremicus | reverse complement strand
ACCCAGATAGGAGACCCCAAACTTCTGGATTATGCGGAAGATGTGACAAGGGCCAACACTGAACCAATGACTGCAGATCAATAAGAGACATGTGGGAACCTTCTACCAGTAGGAAATACTTCAGAGGACCTCTCACAGGCCCCCAAGTCAAACATGGTCCAAACATTTCAAATCACTGTAGAGGAAATTCCTCCTCAGGATAACTAAGTAACCCATTGCCTATTGTAAAGAACAATACTGCACTGTATGATAGAACAACTTTGATAAATGGATCAAAAATTCTAAAGAAACACCTTAAATGAATATTTTGGCAGACTTCCATAAATAAAAAAAGATAAAAGCTTAGAGTATGAATTCACAACATTGTCTTGGAAGGACTGACAGACATAGGTGTGGATGTAACTATAATTACACCAAAATTAAGACAGCCAAATTGGCCTCATCAAGAGGTAGATGTCAGCCGGGCGGTGGTGGCGCACGCCTTTAATCCCAGCACTCGGGAGGCAGAGCCAGGCAGATCTCTGTGAGTTCGAGGCCAGCCTGGGCTACCAAGTGAGTTCCAGGAGAGGCGCAAAGCTACACAGAGAAACCCTGTCTCGAAAAACCAAAAAAAAAAAAAAAAAAAAAAAAAAAACCCCAAAAAAAAAAAAAAAAGAGATAGATGTCTAATTTCTAGGGATTGGAACCCTATCTCAGGTAAAAAAAAGTTCAAGATGGGTTGAATGCATAAGGCCAGAAGGATAAAGAGGAAGGCTGGAGCCATATGTGGCAAATATAGCAGTGGATCTTTGGGGCCAAGATCTGTTACAGTAATAAAATATTCAGATTAAAATTCTGCCAATCTCAAAATTAGAATATAGACCAATTTATGTTTCTGGGAACAATATTATAAGATACTATAAATAACAGCCAACAAGCATCCAGGCTGCACATAAGCAGAACACAATATCCATTGAATTCTCAGGGGCAACAATGGGCCTACTTTAAAATGGCTAACTGATAAACATGTCTGGGTTGGCCAATGGTTTATACACAAGAGAAACTACAACCCTTAGAACAGCTGGTTCAGGAGCAGTTAAATGATCAACACATTGAAGAATCTACCAGCCATTGGAATACTCCTGTATTTTTTTATTAAAAAGAATTCTGGTAAATAGAGAATGCTGACATATCTGAGAGCCATAAATAAAGTAATTCAGCCTATGGGCTCCTTACAGAATGGAATACCCTTACCCTCTCTGCTATCTAAAGAATGGCCTATTGTAGTTATTGACTTAAAAGACTGTTTCTTTACCATACCTCTACAAGAAAAGGATAGTGAAAAATTTGCCTTCACATTACCTATTTATAATAATTCCCAGACAGTTAAGAGATATCAATGGAAGGTCCTCCCAAGGGGAATGTTAAATAGCCCTACCATGTGCCAATATTTTGTGTAAAAACCATTGGAAATAATTCATGAAATTTCCCACAATCTATAATCTACCATTATATGGATGATATCTTATTAGCTGATCCAAAGTTAGGTACCTAAGAAAACATGTTTGAAGAAGTGAAGAAAGTTTTGCCTCACTGGGGATTACAAATTGCTCCTGAAAAAATACAAAGAGGAAATTGTATTAATTACTTAGGATATAAGATAGACCAACCAAAAATTAGATCCCAAAAGGTACAACTCAGCAGAGATTGATTGTGGACTTAGTGACTTTAAAAAATTGTTAGGAAGCATTTCCAACTTACAGACCATCATTGGAATACCTAAAGATGGACTAGTAAATTTGGCCAACACCCTAAAAGGGGACAAGGCCTTAAATAGTCCAAGAGAATTATCAGCTGAACCTGAGAAAAAATTGCCTGTAGTGGAAAATAAAATATGAGGTACATGTGGATCATGTGAATCCAGAACATAACTGCATTCTGGTCATATAACCCTTCGGACACTCACCTACAGGGATTTTAATGCAGAGGGATGATAATACATTGGAATGGATATTTCTACCATGTAAGCTGAGTAAGAAGTAAAAGACTTATGTAGACAAGATCTCCAATTTGATTCTAAAAGGAAAATTAAGACTTGGTCAATTGACAGGAATGGACCCAGCAGAAATTGTAGTACCTTTAAGTAATGAGAAATTTCCTCTTTATTGAAAGATCATAAATACTGGCAAAGAGTCTGCAGTAACTTTTTGGGAGAGATTAACAATTATTATCCCAAAAGCAAAAGAATAGAATTCATAAAGAGAACTGAATGGGTCCTTCCTCACACTATGTGACAAAAATCAACCTCTGGAGTTTCTACATTCTGTACTGATTCAAATAAATCAAGAAAGGCAGGATATAAACCAGGAGAGTTAAGTAAAGTGGTTCAAAGCCCTTACAATTCCATACAAAAGTCAGAACTATATGCCATTCCTCTGGTCTTAATGAACTTCACAGAACCTCTAAATATAGTAATTGACTCTCAATATGCAGAGAGAGTTGATTTGCATATTGAAATGGCTGAATTTATTCCTGATAAAATAGAATTAACTTCACTATTTATACAATTACAGGAAATAATCAGGAATAGGATATCTATCTATCTATCTATCTATCTATCTATCTATCTATCTATCTATCTACACACACACACACACACACACACACACACACACACACACACACGTCTCATCAGAGCCCATACTGGTCTGCCAAATCCTCTAGCATAAGGTAATGATGAGATTGATAAAATATTAATAGGTAATATGCTGGAAGCCTCAGAATTTCATAAGAAACACCATGTAAATAGAAAAGGTTTGAAAAAGGACTTTTCTATTGCTTGGCAACAAGCCAAGAAAATTGTAAAAAAAAAAAAATAAGTCCTGCTTGTTTCTTCTATAACCAAACTCCATTATCTGTAGGAAGTAAGCTTAAAAGTATACAAAAAATGAAATTTTGCAGATTGATGTGTTTCATTTTGCAGAATTTGGAAGATTAAATAAAATATGTACACCATACCGTTGACACCTATTCAGGATTTCAATGGGCAACTCCTATGAAGTCTGAAAAGGCTGACTCTGTGATTACACACCTACTAGATTTGTGGCCATCATGGGAATACCTGTACAAATTAAGACTGACAATGCTCCAGCATATGTTTTAAATAAAATGCAACAGTTTTTTGTTTGTTACAATATAAAGTATGTTACAGGTATACCACACAATCCCACAGGCCAAGCAGTCATAGAAAATCCAATTGAACTAAAGGGTATGCTAAATAAACCAAAAGAGGTAACAATGACTCCTGGAAATATCTTACATAATGCCTTATTAACCTTGAATTTTCTCAAGCTGATGAGAAAGAGACAACAGCTGTGGAGAGACATTGGATAACAGAAAAAACTCCTGAGCAAAACCAACCTGTTTACTTCAAAGATGTGTTGACTCAGAATGGAAACCAGGACACATCCTACATTGGGGAAGGGGTTTTGCTTTTGTTTCTCCATGAGAAGAAAAGCTATGGATACCAAAAAATAAAAAATAAAAATTTGCTTTGAACACGAGGAACCCCTTGATGAGGAGGAGTAATTGCTAATCCACTCATGTGACAAATATACAAGTTATAAGAAAAACTCAACAAACAAGGGTCGGGGCAAGGTTCTATTTCTTGTCTTTACAGGATAATAGAAATACCCATCTTCAAGAAGTCATAAGGCCTTCTTATGACATCTAGATGTCTACCACATAAAGAAGGACCTATATACTCTACAGGGCAATATCTCACTGCCTAACATCAATATCTCTTTAACTCTAGAATAGTTGTGATCCCCATTCATTTGTAGATCAAGCTGGCTTTGGAGTTGGAATGTGGCTCACTCCTTCTGTAAACCCAAGCATGTTGCTAAAAGAAAAAAGTTAGGAGATTCTGTCTCATATCAGAAGAGCCAACTGGCATGAGACAGAAGAAAACCAATAATCTAGGGATTATTCTTTTCAAGATTCTATTTCTCTCCATGATTATTCTTGATTTCTCACATGTCATGTCAACTTAAGATTCAAACTTTCCATTTTGATATTAATAATGTTCAAGTTTTCCACAGTGAAAAATAAGTCTTTCCAATAGCAATCTCTGAAGTCTCCAGAAGGAAGATGGGGCCTTACAACAAGACTCTACTCAGTCCAGAAAGATGCCATTGTACCCAATAACATCACTCATTGATCAGCCTTGAATTGGTAGTTCTTCAGGACAGTTCCAAGATGAGATGGTCCATCATACTATACTTCTAGCCAGAATCTCAGACAACCTTATCCACTTGTCTGAGACTGATGGAAGGCTCTACAGGTAGTCCCATTGAGACATAACTAATAAGCTTTCTCACAGGAGCCCACGAAGCAATTCTAAGAAAATGATGACCCTTTCCCAAAGGTTTCATTTTTCTCAGGGTTGTAGATAGATGGTTATAAGGTTGGGGGTGGAACTATAAAATTTAGACTCAGTATTCTCACTTAGCAAAGAAAAAGGGGAATGAATAGGTATGGTATATTAAGGTAAATTATTGTATCTACTAGTAAACTGATTTAGCAAACTATCAGCCTTTGATAATTTGCATTGATATAGATTCTTTTATATTTGATACAAATATAAACTATTCTTATATTCTTATTTGAGATAATTTGTATATTGGTACAAATATGAAAATATATTTGTTATATTGTACATATATTTCTACTCCTGTTTGAAATATTTTGTATATTGACACAAATGTAAAATTATATTTGTCATATTGTATGTATGTTTTACCTCTGTTTAGGATATTTTGTATATTGATGCATATTAAGGATATTGTCATATTGCATATTGCACTATACATTTCTACCTCTGTTTAAGACATTTTGTGTATTGTCACATTTTTTAGGTCATTGTCCTGTACATCTTCTTACAGACTATTTGTCTTATTAATGTTTAGCCTTAGTCCTTAGGTTATTTAGGTAGATAAGACTTACAAAACTATAATCACCATGCTTGTCATTTCTATAGTTATGTTAGTTAAGTTGTCCAGATTTACAGAAACATATGGCAGATGGGTAGATAATCTTCAAACACTTCATAGACCTAGAGAATATGGCATTTAAATGTTTTGATAACTTAAAATTCTGTTGATGTGAGACACAATTGCTCCGGGCAGCACTGATCTGATCCTGAGAAAATGTTGGACTTCTAAGACATTTCTGTTTGGAAGTTTGTCTTCTTCTTGGCACAAAATGGGCTGCTGGGCAAAGAACTGCCCTTGCCTTGACTGCTGGTAGTATGAACACTGTCCTTTCCAGATGAGCAGGATACAAGGAAAAGCAACTACTGAACCTTGCCAAGACAGGGTAAGATGTTCTTTCAAAATTCGTGCTTCTGAAAAATGGTCTGTTAGACATTCTATGCCTGTAGCCAAATTGGATACCCCAACAATGCTGAGAAACTTTAGGTGACTGTCAGCTTCCAGCTGTCTCTATCAAGATTTTCAGAAGTTGCTTGCTTGCGTTTTCTATTTTCTCAGGTATTATTATGTTCCTTCTCCAGTCCTTGATGGAGTTGAAGATGAGATAGTTACAGTTACAATCTTTTTGTATCTTAGCTAGAACATATTAAGTACTAGAGTTAGAATCTTCAGGATAGGACAGCTATTGGAGTAATCTCTGTAACATGGCATTTACCTATGATCTGGACATTTCTGGACACTTAGCATGTCTTGTTTGATGTTGTCCTTTTTGGTTGTAGTTCCACTTTTGTTTATGTTGTTACCATTTATTTTTACTGGAAAATACTTGATAGTCATTCTTATTGTATATAATTTGAATTAAGTTTAGAACCTTCTTATTTAGACAAAAAGGGGAAATGTAGTGGTATTTGCTCTGCCCATGACCTTGGGCTATAAGGCCTGAAGGAGGAGGTGCTTCTTGCCATTGTATGTGACCTCTTAAAAGGTAGGAAGAAGGGTTACCAGTCCCTTCTTCCTGCTGCCTGTATCCTGGTGTGATCGAACTGCCAGGTGGGTTCACTCCCAGTCAGATCAGAGGATGACTTCAGTTGTCTATTCTGTTCTGTATTTGTGAGTATATTTCCTAAATTTACCCTAATAAATTTCCTTAATACTCCTTAACCAGACTCCCATGAATTTATCATATTGAACACCCTCAGATACACACATAAAGTTTGTCTTCTTAGTGATTTCAAATCACTAAGTTGATAATGAAGACTGTTCATCATAAGTATACTTCTGGTCAACCTAACACCCAAACATATCAACTGTAAGCCATAACATTCTACTCATGATCCTCAAAGACTCATTGCCATCTCACAATGTAAATTGCATTTAATTTGTCTATAAAAGTACCCCAAATCTTCACAAGTCCAATGTTTAAAACCCAAAAGCACCAAGTCTTTTTTTTAAGACTCAAGCCTCTCTCTCTCTCTCTCTCTCTCTCTCTCTCTCTCTCTCTCTCTCTCTCTCTTCTCTCTTTCTCTCTCTCTTTCTTTTTACATGTAGGGGATCTACTTACAGAGAGGACATAGTGCTGTGCCCCTCATTACAGTGGCCCCATATTCTTCTTGGGTACGTTGTAAACAAAAAAGCCATTCTTTGGACCCCAACATTCTGATTTTTGTTTGTTTTTTTCTTTCTTTTCTTTTTTTTGAGACAGGGTTTCTCTTTGTAACACTGGCTGTCCTGGAACTCACTCAGTAGACCAAGCTGGGCTTAAACTCACAGAGATCTGCCTGCTTCTGCCTACCAAGTGCTGGTATTAAAGGTGTGAGCCATCTCATCTGGCCCTTACGTCCATTTCTTAAATATGGCACTCTAAAAAGAATAAAATAAAAAACCTCAAACAAACAAGTAAAGTTATTTCCCATTCTAAGGTGTATTTCCCATTCTAAAAGAGAGATATCATAGGAACAGCAGCAAAGACTAGACCAAACAGAACCAAAACTCAACAGGGAAAATTCTACAATGTCTGGCATCTGGTGCTCATGATAGAATCATCTGGCCTTGAGAAGCCCTGCCTCTCTACATCTGCTGCTGCATTCTACTGGGTCAGTTCCACTCCGTGTCTGCATCTTTCCTTGGTGAATGAACCATAGCTCTGGAAATTTCAACATCCTGGATTCTCTGTTGCAACATAGGCTTTACCCTGTTAGCTTTATGCAATAATCTCTCAGGACCTACCCACAGGAAATCTGACCCTATCACTCATTGTCTAGTTTCAGTAGCTTTCTGGCACTTTGGTGGGAGCCTCCATGATCCCATAACTCTTGTATTTTAATATCTCTAAGAGATACATCTCAGCCTCAGATGTAGTTTGGCTCTTTCTGGCATAGCTCTTAGGGCCTCTGTGTGCCCTGGTGACTGAACATGGGAAAACACTTCCTTAGGTTGTTTTTAGGGGGATTCTCGGATCAGATTCTCTCCTTTAAAATGAATTTATGTTTTCACAAATTAGACCTTTCCCTCAGGTAATTTTTTCTGTTGTCTGAGAGCAGAGCATAATGTTTTATTTTAATGATGCTGATCTCTTTAACAATCAGAGTTGCTTTCTCCACACTCACTTTGCAGATTTATAGTCTCCCATGTTGATTTCCTTATCAGAAAGCACATTTTCATTTTTCTGCTCTCTCTCAGTGTCAACATGATAAATAGTGGTAAGTATCAGCCATGCCACAGCTACATTGTCTTGAAATTTCCTCTAGCAAATGAATTATCCCATCACTTTTGCATTAAGCCTATTTTAAACTCTCAGCACACAGGAAGAATGCAGTCAGGTTTTTTGCCATAGTGAAATATGAGTGCTTCCAGCCTAATTCCTGACAGAGTCCGCGTTCTCTCAGTAATTTCATGATCCCAGCCTTCAATGTTTGCCTTACTTATAGCACTCTGGTCATGTAGTCTCCCACCAGAATGGCTCATGAAGCTCCAGTTACAGCATTATAGGCCTTGTCTACTCTGCAACTCCAAATATTTCTTTTCCAAACCAGTTCTGAAGGTCTTTGAATGACAAATGACATGTCAGTGATGACTCCACTCCTAGTACTAATTTCTGTATTAGTTTCTTTTCTTGGTGCTCATAAAAGTGACTGTGATTATTAGTGTTAATTGTCAACTTGACAAAATCTGGAATTTCCCGGGAGATGAGCCTCTGTGCAGGCCTGTGGGTGATTTTCTTGATTTTAATTGATGTGGGAAAACTCAACTTAATTGTGGGCAGGACTTAGACTGTGTTAGTAGAAAATAGGAATTGATCAGTAGCATGTACACATTCATTGCCCTTCTTCTGACCAGAGAGGTAATGTGACAAGATGCTCATGATGCCTTGATTTCCCAGCCATTATGGATTATATCCTGGAATTGAGTGAAAATAAGTTCTTTTTCCCTTAGGTTGCTTTTGTTAGAATATTTTACCACAGAAACTAAGACAGAAAGGAAAACTTTACTTTGGCTTAATCCATTAAGGAAGGGAGGACACAGAGATAAGAGCATGAAGGAAGCTCTCTACATTGTGTCCACAGTCAGGAAGCAGAGGAAGAAAGGGCTGTACTCATATCATGTCATCCTTTCCTTTTTTATTCAGCACAGGACTTTAGCAATGAGATGATGCTCCACACATTCTATATGTGTTCTCTCCTCCTTAGTTAAGCCTCTCTTACATATTCTCAGAGGTTGTATCTTAGGTGATTCCAAGTCTAGTCAACTTGGCAACGAAGATCAGCCATCAGTAGATAGTAAAGGCTATGAGAATGAGGCTGTTAGCATTCTCTTATGGAAGAAAGGGGTGCATCACAAAACTCTTACCCAAGGTCCTGCTGACTATTCCCTCCTGCTTGTGGTTCTACTGTATATAGTAGACAGAATGATGGCTTTTTGATTGTGTAGCTGTCCATTTGTCATTTCTGCTCCTGTAATTAACCCACATAATCTGGACTTCACGGAACCTTTCTTTGATCTATCATCTTCCCTACTTTGGGTGAATCAATGTTTCTTTCTTGTCTCCACAGGGAAGACACACAACATTATGGGCACTAAGGTTTGTTGAGAACATGGAACAACTACAATGCTCACGTTACTGGTCAGAATAGAAAATCGTATGATGTTTTTGAAAGTTGATGGTTTCTTATGATACACCACCTATTGTGTGGTTGAGTCATAAATTCTAAGTGTTTATCCAAATGGGATGACAGCTTAAAAGTACATGAGATTCACTCATAGATTGTCTTAGCAGCTTCATCTGTAATAGTGCTGAACTGTCCCACAACAGGGCCATGAATAAGCATTTCATGGTGAATCTATATGCAACAGTTTGCTAGGACTACCACAATAAAATAGGTGGCTAACCACATTGGAGGCTAGAATCTTGAAATCAAGCTATCAACTGTTTTTCTTTGTTCTAGCTGCTCTTCTTGGCTTGCTGATGCCTTGTGTCCTCTCATGGTCTTTTCATGGTGCCTACATTATTAATGTTCATCCTATGAGGTCACTAATCAGATTGGATTAGGATTCTACCCTAATGTCCTCTTGTTACCATAATTGTCTCATTGAAGACATTATCTCCAAATATAGTCACAAGTTTGTATACTGGATTCAAGGGCTCTATCCTAGGAATTCTATGGACCACAACTCAGTCTGTAATGAAATTCTACTCATCAGTAAAAGATAATGTACTTCTTATGTGTACGACAATGTGGAGGAACCTGAAAATAACTAATCTGAATATATAAGAATAGATACATATAGTATGCTTCCACTTACACAAAATCCTAGAAACTGAGAACTATCTTATAGGAATAGAAAGCCAGTCATTTAGGCATTGGTCATATGAGATTAAAAGGGAGATGGGGTAGAGGTATGTGGGAGATTGTAGAGAGCCAGGAGGAACCTTGGAGGTGATGGACAGGTTTCAAGATCATAGTTATTTCAAGAATATAATTGTCAGAATATTTCAAGTAGTACATTTAAAACATGTATGACTTATTAAGTTTTAGTTTAGTTAAAACTTAAAACATTGTTTGGAGAACTATAAGCATGTTTTAGCATTGTTGTAAACATTGGTTGGCCTACAGCCATGGGGGCCATGTTGCATCAAGGGCTGTGCCAATCTGAGGGGCCTGTGCTGCCACCGGGGCTTTGGTGGCATCCTGGCCCAAGTTGCTGCCAAGAGCCATGTCTGGGTCTGTGGTCTTGCTGCAGCTGAGATCTGTGGTGATGTCCATGGCCCATGTTAGCACTGGGGTAACTGGAACCATGCTGTGCTGAGCCAGCCCAGTCCTTCACTGGCCCTGTGATGATTGGTCTTGCCCTTCCCTGGATAAAACAGTAGGCAAGCTGGCCCTATGTCTCAAGGCCCCTGAATTGGGAAACATGGCCCCTCCCTTCACCATAAGCAAGCACCTCAATGTGGGAATCACACTAGAGCTGACCCTGGGGTCTGGGACACAGGTGAGCTGACCCTGAGGACATGAGAGCAGGAGTGCTGACCTCCCACCCCATCTGCCATATGATGGCATGGGTGAAGAAAAGATAGCCTCTCTCTTCCACCCCTTGTTACCTGAGGCAGATGAGAGAGCTGGCCCCTGGGTAATGAGAGCAAGAGAACTAGCCCTGACCTATACCAGCTAGGCCCGAATCCCACCAGGGCAGCAGACTAGAGCTTACCCTGTCGTCAGGGTCACAGGTGAACTAGCCCTGAGGGCATGAGAGCAGGAGAGCTGACACCCTCCCATCCCCCACCCCACTTATGCTCCTTATAGCAATAGGGAGAGAGGGCCTGGCACCTTTCCTGGGCAATTTAGTAGAGCTGGCCCATAAGATTCATCTTCTTTACTTTCTTTTTTTGTTGTTTGTTTGTTTTTGTTTCCTTGTTTTGTTTGGTTTTCTTTTAAACTTGGTTTTATTTTTAGGGAGGTTTCAAGGGCAGAGGGGGTACAAGGGGACAGGGAGATAATCAAGATTGGAATACATGATGTGAAATCCACAAAGAATCAATAAAAGTAAAATAAATAAATAAACAAATAACAAAAAAAAATTGGTTGGCCTAAATTCTCATTTCCACTTTGTTAGAATAACACTAATAATAAAGACAGCTACCTACTGACAGAAGCTTCTGGTTCTCATGAATTACCTGTTTTGTCTTTTGTCTGTCTTGAGCATGTTTTGCCCATGCTGACCAACCTCCTTCTACTGGAAGAAGAATCTCCAGTCTTTGGTAACTGGTGTCTTCTTGCTGCAATTATGCAAATGCAGGAGGAAGCCTGCTCCAGCAGACAGCATTCAGAGCCTGACAGGAAGGGTAAACATCTGAATCTCACTGAGCCAGGTTATTTCCCTGGGGTTTCCTTCTTGAAAGGGGAACAAGTTTACCTATGTTGAGGATAGAAACTATGATATGAAGCATTTTGTACTTAATTAAGATTGTGAATCCTAGTCTAGTGGAAGAAGTTAGTGTGCATTCAGACAGAATAAAATCAAGGCAAAGAGAGGAAGAAGATGGTAGTCAAGAGGAGGAAGGGAAAGAGAACTGACATTGTTTCAGGTTCTGATTCTGGCCCATTATTCCCAAAACCCTGTAATGTCCATGCTCTTGCCATGTTTTTCCTCTCCAAGGTCCCTTATGTTTCTTGTGCTAATAATTTCCTAATATATTAATCTAATATATAATAATGTTCCACCTTGTTGAACATCACCAAAGTTTACTGTATATGTAAGAAATGGATTTTTATTTCTTTTTTCAGTGACATAGATCCTGACATTACTCTGATAAGTAATTGTATGTTAGGCTGACCATGTCAAAAATTCTGCTTAATTCGATGCATGCTTATCAAACGTTTTCTGAGCCCACTTTTTATTTGATTACATGTTGAGAGACATTCTCATCAGGAGTACATTGAAACAACTACTTACATATTATATAGCTATGTAGACTGGAGATATAGTACTTTAAATAATTTTGTGGCCAACTCCCAGGTGTGCATCATTGAGGAAAAAAAATTAGATGGAGCCCCAAGTTGAACTCATTAAAAATACATCACCCTGGGGAAACAAGAAACATTCTGTGATCTTTTGTTTTCTTAGAATGAATCGTGGACTCGGAACTGATCCTCCACCTTATCTTTCATAGTGAACTTACTACATAATCAAGAGGAATTTTGCATTCTAATGAATTTTAATTTAGTGAGATACTCTGAAGCCATGAGAGAGAGGTACAGCCATGCAGCAAGTCTGTGGTTCTGTCACCATTTTTTGTTTTTTGTTTGTTTGTTTATCTGTTCATCTTGGTTTTTTAACTCTTTTGTTTTGCACATTACAGTCCATAAATTATTTTCTCAATAGTTTTAAAGAGTCAGAAATATGCCTTGCTTGTTACTGGAGGGAATCTTTACGTGTGGTGGTAGTGTTTTTTTAAGATAACAGAGATGAATTCATATGTGCCCTTCTGTGTCCATAAAATTCTGTTCTCATAGTCTGGCCCAGGCCTGGCTCTTATGATTCTGTCCCCTCTTCCACAATGATCCCTGAGACTTGGGATATGATATTGATGTCTCCTTTGTGCTGAGCATCTGCAGCCTCTTATTCTCTGTACTTCTTTTGCCAGTTGTGGACCTCTATGTTAATTACAAAAGAAAGATTCTCTGATAAGGGTTGACAGATGTGCTAATCTATGATAATAAAAGTAATCCACTAGGAATTGATTTAATACTATATTTAGCAGAGTAATAATAGTAATTTTTTCTTAGGGCATATAACCTCTCTGATCACCAGTTCTTAGTCCCCCAAACAATGCCAGGTTCAACTTGTCATATTAATTTACAGGAAATGAGACAATTGTGCTCAATCAAGATCTGAGTAAACATGAACCAGACAAAATTCTATCATGGAGAGGGGAGATGGGCATGATGTTTCACCTCTGGCTAAGGGGTTATTGACAGCTGATAGCTGCTGGGAGATGGATACTCAATGTTGTTTAAGTGGGGCAGCCCCTGGTGGGCTGACCAACCTCCAATGAAAGCCATGTCCAAACATATATGGAAATACAAATTGAAATTGATGAGGTTAATAAAAAGAAGAAGACATATTGGGTGGGTTGGGAAGGGAGGATGGATCTGGGAGGAGTGGAGGGAGATGAGGTGAATATGATAAAAATATACACAATTCTCAAAGAACTAATTAGAATGAGAAAAGAAAAGAGGCAGGTGTTAATTCACTCCTCTGCCTCATAGAAAGTTGAGTAGTTCCTGGGGGAGCATCCTTGGAGGGATGAGATCAGGGCAGAATCGAGTGCAAAGAAAACAACAGGTGTTGATAAATGCCTTGATTGATTACACTGTAAGATTAAGTCTGAAATATCCGCATGTGAAGCTATTTCTCTAAGATTATCCTTTTTTTCCTCTCTTCCTTTCTCTTTCCCCTCTTCCTCTCTCTCTTTTTCAGTACTGAGAATTAAACTTAGGACCTCACAAGAACAAGGTAAGCTTTCTTCTACTAAGCTGAATCTTCAGCCCACTTTTTACTTTTTATTTTGAGACAAGGTCTTACTAAATTTCCTAGGTTGAATTTACTCTGTAGCCCAGGAAGACATTGAGCTGTCAGTCCTTCTGCCCCAGTTTCCCAAGTATCTGGAAGTACAGCCCTACACCAGCATGCTGGGTAAGATTATTCTTTAAAAAAATGAAATAAGGAGCTGGAGAGATGACTCATGGTTAAGAGCATTTGCTTCTCCTGCAGAAGACAGAGATTGAGTTTTCAGTGCCCACAGGGTGGCTCACTATGTCCTGAAACTCCAGTTACCCTTGAACTGTCTTATTTCCATCCCTTTCTCCCTCCATTAGCCATTGAACTTAAAGCATGTATGCACACACACACACACACACACACACACACACACACACACACACACACACATTGCAATGATGTCCCAGGATGTTATTATACAGATAGATATCTTTCAGAAAGGCTAATGTAGTTAGTAAGGTGATGTATGGCTTTTGAGATGTCTGATAGAATTTCTTACTTAGTCTAGCAGAGTCTCACTTTCACCTAAAGCAAGACACTAAATTTATTCAGTGTTCTCTGTAGCAGTGGTTTGATTTCTTTATGACAAGGTCTCACTGTAAAGATTTGGCTGGACTTGAATTCCCTATGTAGACCATATTGGCCTGGAATTGGCAAAGAGACCCTTCTTGTTTCTGCCTCCTGACTTGTGGGATTAAAGGTATGTGCCACCATGACTGGCTTACTTAATATTTTCAGAATAATACTTTTGAGCCAAAGATGATAACTCAAGTGGTAGAGGCACCTGCCACACAAGCTTGATAATCTGAATTTAATCCCCAGAACCGATGTAAAGACAAGAGAGAACTGGCTCCACACAGTTGTCCTCTGACCTCCATAAGTGCCATGGCATGTGCCTTACCCACAGTCATAATACATAAAATAAAGTTAAAAATTTAAGGACAATATTTTTTAGGAAGTGAAAATTGAAGGATTGATTGACATGTGGCTGAAGTATCAAATAGGAGCCTGGCTATAAGATCCACTTTACTTCTCTGTAATGTGCAAACAGTATTACTTTCATAGGATTGTAATAAGAGCCGAGGCTGACAGCCAAAAGCAGTTCAGGGAAGGTTGGTGTCATCTTGGAAGCCCTGCTTTCTAGGCTTCTGTATCTTCTTGCTTCATCCATTGTTCCTCCATCTACTTCTGTTCCCTTGGATCCTCAGGTTTCCTGTTGCCCTACCCTTGTGCATAAACTGACTACATGCCTGCTCCATGATATGTTTAAAGGGAAGGTTTTTTGTTATAGATATGAGAGAGAAAACAGCCAGAGGCATCTGGAAGAATCCTGAGCAGAGAAAGAAGTAGAAGTAGACTGAACATGACCATCTGTGGTGATTTGAACGAAAATGCCCCCCATAGGCCCCTAAGAAGTAGCGCTATTAGGAGTTGTGTGTGGCCTTGTTAGAGTAGGTGTGGCCTTACTGGAGGAAGTGTGTCTCTGTGGAGGCAGGCTTTGAAGTCTCATATATGCTCAAGTCATGACCAGTGGGGCACTCGCCTTCTTCTGCCTGCAGATCAAGATGTAGAACTCTCAGCTCCTTCTCCAGGCCCATGTCTGCAGGCATACTGCCATATTACCCACCATGATGGTAGCTGACTAAACCTCTGAACTGTAAGCCAGCCCCAGTTAAATATTTTCCTCTATAGGAGTTGCTGTGGTCATGGTGTCTGTTCACAGCAATAGAAACCCTAGCTAAGAGAGCAGTACTGTGGACCTGGCCAGGAGAGAAGCAGGAGCAGAGAGACAGACAGAGAGACAGTGAGGCATATAGAAGTAATAGAGTTATAAGAAAAATGATAGCTGAGGGGAGGGAAGCCCATGAGCTAGAGGGAGTTTAGGATAGGGAAGGAGGTGAGAAGGGCTGGGATGCCAGCATGATCTTTGAAATGTGTAATAGTTACTTGTGATAATGAGGGATCCTGGTGGTTGGCATGTGTTCTGGCATGCTTATAGACACCATAATAGCCATATGCCCTTCTGCCAGTGATAAGGGAAGAGACCCCTTTTGGTAGAGGGGAACATGCTTCACAGTTTCCTGGCTTTTATCTACCTACCAAAAATCCCCTGGTAGTCCATGTTGAGCCCATTTCTGGATATTTGGACTAGACATTTTGGAATTTGGGGTAATAGAGTTTCCTTTGGACCTGACACTGTCAAATGCCAGCTTCATAATACAAAACTGACAACCAGTCATATGTTTGGAATTTTAGCTGTCTGAAGCTGGGTGGGGTGAGATGAAACTCAATGGGTGAAACCTACCCATCTGCTGTGAGGCCTGATAATAACAGGATTGATACTCAGAATATTCAGAAACTGGTTATTTCCTGTGGGAGTAGACTCTGACAGAAAACATCTGGTTTGGGCAGATATTGTATACTAGCTATACGTTGACCATGGTAAGTCATTTTATGTACTCCTTGCCCCTTGATCTATTAGGCAATTCAGTTTTGCAGTAGGAGCCATGGGGTAGGAAAAAGAATCAGGGAGTTTAACTTCTATTCAAATCCTGGATCTGTAATTTCTTATCTGTTGATCATTGCCTCTGTCTCTTCATCCCCTAGGGAAAATTAAAATAGCCACTTCATTGGATTGATTGGTGGGTTTGGGGTCAGGCTCAAGAGATTTTTTACAAGGGGGATATTTTATGATGAGAAAATATGATAGAAGTATTAATTGTTGTGATTCAGGAATTCTAGGTTTTCTATATTTAATAAGGGCAGCACCAAGGATGCATCAAAGTGACAGATTGGAGGTTACAGAGTTAGTATGTGACAATAGCTCATGTTTCAAGGCTTAGTGAGATGGCATGTGATATCTGTCTGGGAGTTCTAGGCACTTTCTCGTCTGTAAAGTACATATTCTGCATCAGTGCTAAGGCCCCTTCTAACTCTTCCAATCTATGCTTTCAGAAATAGGCTTTTTATTATGTGTATTATTTAGGCCAGAATCACTCATGGAGTACAGCTGCTGAGACGTAGTTACCTAACCACTCCAGGTTTGACCAAGTGTGCTCTGAGTCTGTGAGAAGAAGAAACAAATAGATAAAAGGCTTCTTGTTTCTCCATCCTATATTCACACCAGTGCCCTACATGCAGTAGCTGTTGTCTTTTCTTCCCCAGCCTTCACTTCATTCTGCCCTGCCACGCAGTGTTTGATATTTAGATTTCTGGAAATGTTTAGCTACATTGGTAAGCCATAAGGTCTCTCTTGTCATCCAGGTCAGATATTGTCCTCGGGATGGGTAGGCCAAGCCTGAGGTTACTGTGCCAGAGGGCACATGAGGAGATCATATATCTGCTGCCTGTAATGGTCTTGAAGGATTGGCTGAGCTTTTAAAAGTTTGTTTCTTGTCACAGTTAGATTGATGCTCACTTGAAATATGTAATTGTTATTAATAGTTCTTTTTAATGAATTTTATCTTCAAAAATAAAATCTTAGCCCAGGAAGAGAATCAAGAGATTAAGTAATCCAGTCCAGTCTTCAGAAATGAGGGTATATTTATGCAGGAGAATGGCCTTCCCAGAACCATGGAGCTACCATTTGGATCTACCAAATGGAAGGTCCCATTTTCTGCTTGAATGAAAAAAGAAGAAAAGAAAGGACATGACTGCTCCTAGGTATGATGGAAGAGAAGGTTTATTGTAGATAAAAGGGGGAGCATAGCCATAGGCAGGAACACCTGGGAGAGTCCAGTGTGAACATGACCTGAGCTGGGCCAAGTGAAGAGAGGCAGGAGGGGAAAGGGAAGAGCTGGGAGAGTAAAGGTTAAGGAAAGGGCTGGGTAACCAAAATGGTTGGGTTACATAGGGAAGGGCAGTTGGGGGAAGAGCAGCCCAGCCTCTGGGCTGGAGAAATTTAGGGTAGGGGCCAGGGTATGCCAGCCACACCCTATAACAGGTAGGGATTGAGGGATGCTGTGAGAGCCTGGTGACCAGGTCTGCTTTGATATGTTAAACAAACACCTCAGCCATTTGCCCTGGGTTTGAGAAATAAGACTGCTGCTAGGTCAACTAATTTTCCACAATCATTTTGCATACTGATTCCTGCAGACATGGTTGCTTTCGACTCTTCTGATGTTTTCTTTTGGAGTTCGGCATCTGACTGTTCTAAAAAAGTGCTGTTATTCCCAACATAGACATTTGGGACATGAGCCACAAAAAAAGATCCCAAAGTACTCAGCAAAAAACAATGAGAAGGAGGAGAAATACAGGTACAGGAATGAGAGAGAAGTTTCTAAAAGCAGTAGTACTTATACCAATACAACCATACTTTCATTCTCTAGTTGAAGTGGTGATGGATTTTAACATTTTGAAGTCCACTTTGGGATGGTCCAGAGTTGGGGCCAACTAACTCTTTGCTCCATCCATATAAGTACCTGGATCCAGAAGGTTTGTTATCTTGAAGTCCCTTCCTGCACTTCTCCCTTGGTCTTTCAGAGCCTGGCAGGGACTGACTAGAAACTGTTAGATCTGGCGGGTTTGTTACAAGTCTCTCATATCAAGCAATGGTAAGGAACAAGGTTGAAGGCCAACTGGGGAAGAGATCAGTCACCCACTCAGCAGGTGATACAGCACTGTTACTGGACATTAGGATTTGATTGGCTCCCACCAGGATTTCCAGGTCTCAGAATAAGAAATTGGATGGAGACATGTGAACAGTAGCTGAAACAGAGTTTATTAAGAAAGAATACACTTTTAAGCAAGGCATCAGGCCAGAGCAGGGAGGAAGACTAGAAGCTCAAAGGCTCTGCACACAAGTGATTGGAACTTTCATAGGTCATTTGCATAGCATAAACTTTCTCATGCAATTGTATAAGGATGGATTTGGTAAGACTTTGGGCAGGCTCTGTTACACACTGGTCTTGGCATGTTTGCTGGTTCCAATCTTCCTCTCTGCCAACTCGTTTCTTTCATATGCTAATTTACAGCCCTTGCATAAGGCCTTTCGGACCTTGCTCTCCACCCTATTCTGCCTCAACAGGATAGGAGTGGCTAGGCAGGAAATGAGAGATTTCACCCCCAGTAGCTTGTCCAGACACATTCACATACACTGTGAGAGTCCTCAAAGATGGCACTATTCCCAGGACTTGAAGCTAGGAAACTCTGCAATGCAGCCACTGTAAGCTCAGAAGTCACATCCTGAGACAGACCCCAGTCTAAGGGAAGGATGAAGGCAGTGGTCTTCAGAGCTGCCTAACCATAGGGATCATCCACACCTCTTGTGAACTATGCAGTTCTTTGGCAGAGAACCTGGCCTGTTTTGGGCTCTCTAGTAACAAGCTACACAAGGATTCTTGGGACAAGGGACATTTAGGGTAACTCTATGGGGAAGAAGATGCTGGAGTCATGAGAACCGAGATTCTGGACCAAGATTGTCCTGACTTAGCTTTGTTATTTTGACTAAGTGTTTTTCAGCTGTGAGCAGAACGGGGCTGGTGAAGAGTTGAAGGCTGTACACTCTGGAGCCAAATTCCCCCCAACCCCCACCCCGGAGCTTTGAATCCTTGGCTCTGCTGTGTGTTTGTCCACTCATATTAGGCTTTTGCCAAGATTTCTGAGATGATACAGAGCAGTTACCTGGAACAAAGTTGATGCTGAAAAAACAATGCCTGATTTATCTTTGTTATTTGCTTAATATGTAGGAATGCTTACAGCCATTGTTGACATGGTGCTTATTTCCACAGAGGAAGGAGCACAGGAGCATGAAAGGATCTCAGGGAAGGAAGAAACACTAAGATCTCAGATTTGCACAAGGCCAATCAATGTCAAGACCCTGGTGAGGTCTGTAGGGTGAGGCAGTGGTTAGGAAGGTTGAGGACCACTTTAGAGTCAAACAGTTCTTACTTTGGATTAATCTCATCCAGTTAGAATCAACTCTGAATTCTGTTCTTTTTTTTTTGTTTTTTAAAGGGAATTAAAAAAAAAGAACTAATTTATTAGTAAACTGCTGAAGTGCAGGAAAATGGCTCGGGAAATTCCATCTGTTTCATATTTATGGAACTCCATGTTCCTTTGGTCCAGGCACAGCTGACTCACTTTTCATTGTGTGCCTGTGGCAGAGGGTCTTGTCATTCCTAAAGAGAACCAGACAGCAGGGGTGTGTGTGCAAAGTACACATGCTGTCTTTAGACTTGGAAGTCTGTCTAAGGATTGGTTACTTGTGATTCACATTATGTAATTTAGTAAATTGCAAATGATCTTTTTCAAAATGTAAAGCAATGGTGTTTGGTCCTTAGGATCTCCCTCTTCTGCTCACACTGTTTTGTGCTGTGTGTCTAACAACAGTTTTAGGAATATGGATGGGTTCTCAAGTCTGGCTGGCTGGACCTGTGCTTGGGCACCATTTGGTAGCTATGTAGCTTTGGGCAAATTAATTATTCTTTCTGTGTGAGAAACAAGACCCCCCAGTCTTCAATAATGAGTTAAAGAGACTCCAAATAGTGAGAATGTTACAGGAACCCACCAGACATGACTACTCAGACACAGTTTAGAGCCAATTGAAAGTCTTTATTCCAGGCAGCTGGGACTACACGTAGGCATTTGATACTCAAGTGTTACCCTGAACGTTTAGAACAAGGGGCTTTTGCAGGCAAAAACCACATCCTGCTATCTCACTTGGCAGCTAAGGGGCAGTGTGTGTGAGGGGCAGTGGGGAGTTTGCACAAGTAAGTAGTTTAATAGAAGTTAAGTTAGCCGGGGCAGCTTGACCTTGGGTTCCTATAATAAAGTTGAGTAATTTTCCACAGGATTCTCCATCAGGGAGATCAAATTCTAGTTAAAGCAAAAATGACCCCAGAAAGATTACACAATGTAGGAATCTCTTCACTATCTTGTTCTGTCACAAAAGTGAGGCAAGTTATTTTCATTTCTACAGAACCAGGTGCTAGCCCAAAGAAGAGCAAATTGTCTGACCTACCCATTGGCATGAAATGCTTTTATAGTTGCAGCATTCTACCTCCTGTCCCACAGCTGAGTAGCTGTGGAGGCATAATCTTCCCACCCGGTACACCCTCCTATATAGGTCCTCAAGTCCCCATCCTGTCCATTCAGTTTGCACTTAGTCTTGATTCTATACTCCCAGGATGCAAAGCCTTATCAAATATTCCCTCCACATTTCATGTTCCCAGGGTTAGTTAGATGACAGACTTTCTGTAGATTTTCTATACTAAGATAAATTAAAAAACACTTAGGTAAGCAGCCTCTAACTGCTAGAGTAGGGGCCTTGTGGCTCCTCCTTATTTGTGACCTGGTAATCTTAAATCTATTGAAAGCATTTTGGTATTAGAAAAAGAGCATTTTGCAGGGTATGGCAGCACATGCTTTTAATCCCAGTAGTCGGGAGGCAGAGGCAGGAGGATCTCTGTGAGTTCTAGGCTGGCCTAGTCTACAAAGTGAGTTGCAGGACAGCCAGGGCTATTACACAGAGAAACCCTGTCTTGAAAAAACAAACAAACAAAAAAATAAGAAAGAAAGAAAGAAAGAAAGAAAGAAAGAAAGAAAGAAAGAAAAAGACCATTTCTTTTTTATAACTTACATATGTGCCCTAGTTTCTCACCTACAAATGGTCTGTTGGTATAATTCATGGCAATAAACACTACTTACTTTAGAACTCAGAGCAATATTACTGGGTAGTTCCTTTCCAAGAAGTGGTTGCAGATAGATCTCTTCTGTCAGGGAAACTCACCATTTTCTACTCTTGAAATCTCTGGTATGGCTACCAACCTCATTTGGCTTTAAACAAAATTAAAACAAAATAATATTTCACTGCCACAAATCATTGCTCATGTGTTTGTGTGATTACTGTGTGGAACAGGATGAACAGAAAACGTGTCTGTACTGGCTGGTTTTGTATGTCAACTTGACACATGCTAGAGTCATCAGTGAGGAAGGAACCTCAATTGAGGAAATGCTTCCATGAGACCCAGCTGTATGGCATTTTCTCAGTTAGTGATCAATGGAGGAAGGTCCAGCCCATGGTGGGTGGCTGGTGGTCCCGGGTTCTCGTAGTTCTCATAAGGAACTATGGGAGGTTCCCAGGCTAAACAAGCCATGGGAAGCAAGCCAGTAAGCAGCACCCCTTCATGGCCTCTGCATCAGCTCCTGCCTCCAGGATCCTGCCCTGTTTGAGTTCCTGTCCTAACTTCCTTTAGAGATGAACAGCAATGCTGAAGTGTATGCCAAACAAACCCTTTCCTCTCTAACTTGCTTTTCGGTCATGGTATTTTGTCACAGAAATAGAAACCCTAACTAAGACAGTGTCCATTGGTTTAAAAACTGTTCAAAGATACATGTCGATGAATGATAAACAGAGTCTGGTTTAGGACATTTGAGAAAGGTTTAAGGACCACTGCAGTGGTATGTTTGCAGCGAAGGGGGAGAGACTAGATTTTACTTTGAAGAGAGTGTTTATAATTAAGGGACAGGCAGGGCAGAGGCAAGTGGATGGAAAATTACTAAGAAGTAAAATCAGGGTAAAGGTTGAATCTGTGTGCTAGGTGTGTTTAAGTCATGGCCCATGGGTTTTAGGCAGCCCCAGGACAGCTATGAATGCAAACCATCAAAAATCATGTGCTGTGGGATGATCCTTCTGTATGCTGTAAATGTGTGTTGCTCTCATTGGTTGATAATAAATCTATTTTGGCCTATGGCAAGGCAGGATAAGGTTAGGTGGTACAATTAAACCAAGGACTGGAATGAAGAAAAGGGAGTGAGAGGAGACGTCAGCAGTGCCCAAGAAGTAAGATATCAGAGAACTGGTAAGCCACAGGCCATGTGGTGATGCATAGACTAATAGAAATGCATTAATTTAAATGTAAGAGTTAGTAATAAGCCTGAGCCATCATCAGCCAAACATTTATAATTAATATAAGCCTTTGTGTGATAATTTGGGAAGCAGCTGCCAGGTATTTGGGAGCACGCTCATGGGAGAAAAGCCTTCGTTTACAATCATGAACTTACTTACAACATGAAGTTTTCTGTGACTTTTCTCCTTGTTTCTCAATTTCATGGCACTTGGGTATTAACTTTGTAAGACAATATTGTGTCACAGTGTCAAAAGGTTTGGACACCCATGAACCTGATGGGATTCATGCCTATACAAGCCAGGTGATCAGACATCACCTGGCAGATAATGGAAGATGAAGAATCTAGTCAAATGTCAAAGGTGATCGGACATTAGGGGGTGAGGAGTTCTTGTTAAACTATATTGCTCTAACTGGATATTACATGGATTTGCATTGATTGATTTCCTGGGCAAATCCTGTTTTGAATATGAGTGAGAAGCAGGATATTATTATTATTTTTTTTAAATTTCCTTTTTCCCATTTGTGTGGTGTGATGTATGTACGTATGGTGTGTATGTATTGTCTGTGATACATGCATGTGAGTAAACAGGTGTACATTCTCCTATGCCTGAAAGGAGTGAGTGAAGAAACAGCTAGAGATCCAGATCAGGTGTCACCCAATGTTGATCTCCACTATTAAAGGGGCCTTGAAACAGGGCCTCTCACTGAGGCCCTGAACAGGGAGGTCACTGTTTTCAGCTAGGCTGGCTGCCCAGGGACCTTGGCATCCTCTGTCTCTACTCACAATGTGGGGTTATTAGCGTACACAGCCAGGTTTGGCTGGTGATTCATTCTCTCTCTCTCTCTCTCTCTCTCTCTCTCTCTCTCTCTCTCTCTCTCTGTCTTCTTCAATGTATTTTTATCATATTCAGCTCCACCTCCTCCTAAATCCTCCCAGATCCATCTTCCCACTCCCCAACTTCAGATCTTCTTTTGTTGCTTTTGTTAGTAACCCATCAACACCTATTTGAGTTGTTTATCTACCCCTGGCTCCATCCTTATCTTTAGAGATAAAGACTTATGATTATGATCACTCCACTCCCAATGTGGAATTTAATGTCCTCACTTTTGTCTTTATGTGAACTCTGTTATTAGCACCTCCTAGGGTTTTCTCCCCTACTATACCTTGTCTTGGCTTTCATAGCAATATCTGCATTTGCATGCCCACAGGTCAGATTTGCAGACTTGGGCCAATAACTTACTTGAGAATGGAACTGCAGAAAAGTCATCCAGGTGCCCCAGGGCCTGGTCATCTACACAAGCCACAGTCTCTGATTTAGATCTTGGTTTCCTCAATGATGCTATAGAGCTCAAACTGCCTGAGGCTTTCCAGGGATAAAACATTGTCCTTTGTCTTAAACCATGCTGTTATTGTCCTGACTGCTGTGACCTTGTTAACCCAGAGACTCAAATAGAATTGGAGTGTGCCCTTGTTAACCACTGATGCTTGGATAGACACATAGCTCATAGAACAAGGTACCCTGCCAGGAAAAGGAGCCAGGTTCCAGTGCCATGAAAGAGTTCCACAGCAAAGGTGCCATGAAGGCCTTCCTGCAATGGAATGGACTTTGCTAGAGGTTCCCTGTGTAGTCTTGAGAATAGTGTTTGGCAACAAGTGTTTGATTTCAACTTCTGAAGCTCAGTTCCAAGCTCTGTTGTGTGGAATCTCCTTCAAGTTTTGCTAAGACCTTGGCAGAAGCATCCAAAGTCATATTTTCTGTTTGTTCTTTTGATTTCTTTTCCTTTTGCAAGTAAGGAGAGGTATAAATATTCCATGTATCAAAAACCACACCTCCACCTATGCAGGAACCTCTCCCATGCACTTCCATTAGACTTAATCACGTCCACTCTTCACACTAAGTATGCCAGCATGACTCTGTTTTGCATGCTGGCAATTGCTTCAGGGTACACAGTTCAGATGGACTTACCCGGTGGGTAAATTAGGCATTTGTGGCTCATGGTGTTTCAGAGTATGTTACCTGCTATCTAGGCTCACTAGGATCTTCCCAAGGAGTAGCAGATTCTTTATCCTTTTCTGTTCTGACAAGGGACATGAAGGACAAGATTTATGTAGTTCTTTAGAAGTTTGGCAACAAAGATTTACAATCTAGCAGGCTTTGGTGTTGCATAGGCAAATTTCCAAGTTTTACTCAGACTCACCCAGCACCTTTTCAGGCCCGTAGTCTGGGAGAATAAACCCCTGTGAAGACCTATACTATGTCCTCCATTGCCTTGCATGTGAATGACTTCCATGCACCAGATACTGAGTGGCCCAGGTAGACTTACTGCTCAGATTAACACCAGTCTAGAAAGGACTGTTTTTCTTTTGTTGCTATGTTGATTCCTGTTTAGAAGCTGCATGGCTGGACTGAAAATCCTGAAACGTGCTTTTGTTTTCACATGTATCTTTCTGATGTCACAGGAAATGGATATTTGTTAGCTGAAGACAGAAGTGTTCTTCTCCAGCCCTGTGTCACAGGGCTGAAAGGTTGGGAATGAAAGGCCTGTCAAAGCAAGGAGAGGCAGGGTGTAGTTAACTTTCTTAGGTTGGAGTTTTCCTTCTAGTACCTTCTGTAGTTTTCCCTGGAACTACAGAAGGAAGTGTGGTGGTCATATTCTGCCTCGTAGGAAATTTCCTGTGGACTTGTTTTCCTAGCCTACTCAGCTGGTGTGTTCCCAGGCTATGCCTGCTGGTATTGGAGGCTGGGATAATGGGATGAGTTAGGGTAAAGAAGGTTGGAGAAGATCTTCGTGATATGTTGGGTGTAGAGTCAGAAAGGAAAGGGATTCCGCAGCAGGTTTTCTTCTATAAATGAGGGGATGAGACTGGGGGAGGAGAGGATTGGATCTGGAGGATCAGAAGGATGTGTGTGTATCTACTGCACACTTGTTGCCCTGGAAGTAGAGACCCTTGGGTTAGCAGAGGTTGCTTGCTGAGGTTGGGGGCTAGAACAAAGCAATGATTTGGGAAAAAAAAAAAAAAAACCTAAACCTAGAGGGGGAAGATCTACGGGATTCATAGGAGATGGAGATGGGGTGGGTTTGCGGGAGGAGACAGAGAAGGCTGCCACAAATGTTCTGCTGAAGGGCTGGAGATGAGACTGAGGGATTGGCTCTGGGGGAAAAGAGAGAAAAGACCCAACGTTTTTCTAGTTATGGTGTACACCTATGCATGGAGGCCAGAGGTCAACTTCAGCGGTCTTCCTCCACCCCTGTAACGGTAACGCCCGCGTTACTGTCACCCGTTCACCATGTCCGAGCGAGGGGCTGCGGATTAAAAAATAGAGACAAGAAACAGCGAGTCATTCGCCACGGCTGAAAGCCGAATGCCAGCCGAATGCCGTTTATTGAAAGAGGGAGGAAACCTTAAATACAGGCTTACAGCACAATGGCGGATCCCCGGAGAGCAGAAGTTTGCTACTGAATGTTCTACATTCTTGCATCTAAGCTGTTTACACCAAATGCAGGATACAGGAACAAGGAACTTCCTTAAAGCATTCAGGAGGGTGGATACTGGCAAGGAATTAGCATAGGGAGGACATCTGGTCAAGGTCAGCAAGCAGGCAACGGCTTTACTCAATATGGGAGGAGACCAGGGCCCTACAGGTCCCCCCTTTTTACTAAAAAATGAGCTTCTGACTTAGGTTGCGTGGGACGTCAGCAGGTCACCTTACCCGTCATGGAGACACCTGCCCAGGCCCCGCAAGTGCTCTGTCTTAGGTTGGTGAGCGCCCCCCAAGCATTACCCGTCTCTGAATACTCATTATCGTACAGGCTCAACCACGTGAGCTGTAGAGTAAACTGTTGCCAAAGATCTCAAAGTGGCGCTGGGCTTGCAATCTGTGCGACACAGGAAAGACCAACAGTAGTCCTAACCCACCCATAGCCAGGAGGCTAAAGGCGATTGAGCCATTCCCTTCGTAAACGAGCCTTACTGCAAATTGGAGTCCTTGTAAGGTGGTATCCCATACGCAAATGGAACTTGAGTTTAAATAATTTTTACAACTTTCAAAGCCAATTTAAATGTATAAATGTAGAATTAAATTTATCGTGCCCAATAAAATAAAAGATTAACTAACTGTGGTAGCTACTTTTGCTGCCAGGGTCTCCATTGTGCTAGCTGTAGAACCCAATTATGAAATAGCCATCCCAGAAATAGTAGCAGCAGTGGCCACCATTGCTATAACAGCAACAACGGCAACAGCGATGTCAGTCTCTTCTGGAGCGTGTGAGCATCATCTGTGTCTAACTGCCATGGTCCACTGGCATGGACGCAGCTCCAGGAACACGAACCACCAAGGCCCATTTTTCTTCATCCCAGCACTACTTAGGCTGGGAGGTCTGCAAAAGAACAACTAAGAACCATAAAGAAAACAAAAACAAAAACAGCAAACAAGGAGCAGAACTAATGGTCTCATAAATGGCTACATTCAGGCTCACAAATTTTAAGGTGTCTACAAAAGAGGCTAGATGAATTTCAGGAGGCCAATAAATGTTGCACAGAGCCATTCCTGAAAAGTAGGTACTACACCAGCTTGAAGAGGGTTGCAAAATATGAAAAGGCTTAGCTGGCATGTTACTGTTAATAAACAGAGGTCAGTGACCTTCATGGTTATCCTTAATCTCCAAGGTGTGATACATTCTCAACATTTTTGAAAAAAGGTTACCATACATTACCTTCTGAAGAATCCAACCACATGGCTATAGTTCCTAGGCTTACATTAATGCTTGCCAAGGCTGGCTGTATTGGGCTCTCAATCCCCATTGGCATCAGAAGGGGAGAGTTTTTTATGAAGGCCCAATAGGTCTCTGCCATGTTGGGCTTCAGCAGCAGCCACAGGGCGCACGCAGCATTCAGGAACCCAAAGAGGAACTTCATTGTCCTGCGGAAAGACACAAACAGATCCCCGGGCCCACACCAACACCGGATCGGGTCCCCTTTAAGTGCCAGTAGAAAGATCCTTCCGTCGCACCAGAGGATGATTTGCAACAGGAGCCCTCCAGTGCTTATCTGCAGCGGATACTCCAGCAGAATCCACCAATAAAAAATTTAAAATATATAAAACAAGGGAAAGAGTAGAATGTGGAGAGGAGAGATGAGCCCCTAGCTCCCCCCTTTTTACTTTAGCAATATATGTTTTTAAGGTACGATGGCAGAGTTCTACTATAGCCTGTCCTTGAGGATTATAAGGAATACCAGTCTTATTAACAATAGAAAAGTCTTGGCAGAATTTTGAAAATCCCGTACTGCTGTAGACAGGACCATTATCAGTCTTTATGCATTTTGGCACACCCCCCCCTCGCGCTTTTTTTTTTTTGCACTGCTAAGCACTGCTTTTATGTAGGTGCTTAGATTTGAGGTTGGGTCACTTTACTTTCTCAACAACCCACACCCCAACCCCTACCTAACTAGACTATTCAAAATTACAGCCTGAAGCAAATTTTGAACCTAGCCATGATTCTAGCCTTCTTCAGAAAGGAGATATATATCCCAGTTCTTTAAATACTATCCCATGGCCGTATTTCCATGCCTGAGTTGGATTGCTTTCCATTTTATACCTTGCTTCATTTTGGAGTTGGATTTGTGAAGAACAGATTTGTGGTGACTTGTCATAGCTTTGAGATGTTTTAGAACATATCTTTCCAGAAAGCCTGGAAGACAGAGTGGCTTCTTCCTTTGTGGGTTGGGATGACTGCCAAGTCATACCAGGTTTCATGCCCTATTGTGACAGTGCCAGGCCTGGCTGCTTTGCATGGACAATCCTTTTCTTCTCTATTTACACTCTGGTCACTTCCAGTGTGTCCACAGCAGCCAGCAGACATGATTATCTGTACCTCTCGTCTGTTTGGGATCTGGTTTTTAACAAAGCTGCTGACTTAAGCTGGGGGATGTCATTGTATTCCAGTTTAGTCACACTGCAATCCAAACACAACTGAAGTCTTTCCTGTCTCAGGCCTGTGTTCAGAAGGCTCTGGGGTTCATGTGAGGAATAATTCTTACCTTCAGGCCTTAGAACATAGCATAATTTTCTCATACTCACAACTTGGATCTTGACTAGGTAGAATACCACCAGGTCATGATGAGGACTACATAGCCCACTCAGAACTCTATAATACTTAAAACATTGCATAGTGTCAACATTTATAAACAACAACCACAACAAAACCCTCAAGGTTACATAGCTTAGTCAGTACAGTGCCTGCTATACAAGTGTGAGGACCCAAGTTCAATCCCCGGCACCTGCACACAAAGCTCGGCAGAGCAGTGAATGGTTGTAACTCTATCCCTGGGGAGGAGGACACAAATGGTTCCCAAAGTTTAGAAATTAGGAAGGCTCTGAAAATATTGGGCTTTGGGTAAACCCCATACGATCAGAATTTACTTTCTAAACTTAACTGTGCTGGGATTTCTCTACTAGCCTCCTTTCAAGGTTCCCATATGACACACCCTGACACCAGCCAGCTTCTTTCATAATCAAATAACTTTGTGAAATACCATTTAAATAAACAACATGACAAGCAAGATTTAACAATCTCTTAAAGGTTTGATTGGATTTTGTCCTAGATTGAGAAATGGATCAGAGTTAGACTGTGCTAACTCCTTAAAATTCTCCCCTTTAAGAGTAAACTAAACTGTGGAATTCTCTGAAGATTTGCACAAGATCTTAGGATGTGTGTCTCAGGATGATTTCTTCTTTGACTTATATGATAATTTCTTCCTCTGAATTGCAATTTCATGTTTAATATATCATCTACCATCCTATACTATATATATATATGTGTGTGTGTGTGTGTGTGTGTGTGTGTGTGTGTGTGTGTGTGTGTATGTGTGTATTTTTTTCTAATTACAGATTTGTGTAATTTCAGCTTGTTTGTTATATATCACGTGAAAATTCCATCCAAATCCAAACTAGAAGCAAGATTATTCATCCTACCTTCCTGAGATAACCATTAATACTGGTGGTATTTGTCTCTCTAATCTAAGGCCATGTTTTCTTCATCTCACTCAATTTATTTTGATGGCATTTTTATATGTTCCTTAGAGTAACTAGAGTTCAATTCAATTAATGAGGATAAATGAGGGAAAATGGGGTGGAACAACTATTACTAAAGGCCTTTTGAAAAGCCATAGAGAAACCTACTATTATAGAAGCCTCTTAATATATGAGATTGAAGCTATGCATGACACTGTGGAAATGCCAGGAATCTGAGACTAGATAGGTCATGGCCTAAGGGAAAACATGGTACTATTATTCTGCTAAAGGAAGATGGCAATAAAATGGCACCTAATGATGTATTGATATAACCATTGATCAGAGAAGATTCTTCTTGGAATAGATGTGGACTAATGCAGAGACCCACAGTGTGCAGAGAATGAGAGCCTTTGGAGTACTCAGCCCTAAACGGGATGTTTATAACCAAGCCCCTTTCCTTAATAGTCAGGATCTATGCAGAAGAGGAGGCAGCAAGATTATTAGAGTCAGATGTAGTAATGGCTCCAAGGAAATTGTCTTTCAGACACAACAGGATTGATACACATATGAACTCACAAAGACAATGACATCACATATAAGACCTGTGCATACAAATCATACAAAGTACCAGCACTGAGAGGGGTTAGTGGTAATAAAGTCCCACTCTTAACCAAGAAGCTATTTATAGTTAATACCTGCTGGTAAAGGAAAAATCAGTTTTCTCCAATGGAGTGTCACTGGGTTTATCAACCACACTCCAGGACAGGTCCCATGGTCCAGTTGATCAACACAAAATAGACTCCAGTGTGTGTGAATGTGTGTTTGTGTGTGCACTTTTTTTTCTGTCTTACTGATTTTCTACTCTTGCTAGTTTTGATTTTGATTTTTGTTTTTTTTCCCTTATTTTGAGGAGAAAAAAATATGAAGTTGAAATGTGAGGAAGTGGTCCGGGCAGTGGTGGCGCACGCCTTTAATCCCAGCACTCGGGAGGCAGAGGCAGGCAAATCTCTGTGAGTTCAAGGCCAGCCTGGGCTACCAAGTGAGTTCCAGGAAAGGCGCAAAGCTACACAGAGAAACCCTGTCTCGAAAAACCAAAAAAAAAAAAAAAAAAAAAAAGAAAGAAATGTGAGGAAGTGGGAACGATAGAGAATCTGAGAGAAGTTGTGGAACTGGAATAACTGTGGTCAAAATATAGTATATGGAAGAAAATTTTTTATATAAAAATTGAAAGAAATACATTGGTAAACTTTGAAATAAAGTCACCAAAATTATCTTTTTCTCTAGAAAAGGTTAGCCACTCATTTTGGAGAGTTTCTGAAATCTTTCTATGGCAATTAGAATGTTTTTTTTAGGTCTGGCAGAGAGAGAAAAGACGGAGTCTTTCCCAAGCAGGCAGTCAGGCAAGATTTGGGTTCCAAGGACATGTGATTGCATGCATCTTGCATTGGATCCTCTAGTTAATTAGCAGTCATTGTTCCTGTGTGGCAGCCAGCACACACCTGCTTCCATCATGCTGCTTTTCAGAGTGACCCTGCCCAGATGACAGGAATCTCAGGGAAATTCTCCCACAGAGTTTCCAAGCTTAATCACTTTCAGTAAGTAGGAGTCTTCCATCAGCAGCCAAGGAGATGCACCCTGTGTGACTTAATACCCACTTTGATATACTTTGGGGAGTATTCTTTAGAAGTCTCTGAAGAAGCAACAACTCTCTTTAATTCCAATTGGTCTTCCCATGCCTCCCTTTCTCCAGGAACCAAATACTTCTGAACATTTTTTTTTTTTTGACAATACCAATCACAACAGGAAAAGCCTGAAATAGCAGTATCACCCTGGGTAGTTTAGAATTAGACACTCCTAGGATTACATATGGGCCATGGTTTAAATTTCCAGCACTGTTTTATAGATATTGAAAATGAAATATAATGAGTGCGGTGGTTTGAATAAGCATGGCCACCATAGGCTCACAGATTTGAATTCTTTGGTCACCAGCAAATGACATTATTTGAAAAGTCTAGGAGGTATAGACTTGTTGGAGGAAAAATGTCATTGGTGGTAGGCTTTAAAGTTTCAAAAGCCCAAGCCAGGCCCAGAGGCTCTCTCTTCCTGCTGCTTGCCAATCTGGATGTAAAACTCTCAGATACTTTAACATATCTGTCTGAATGCCACTATACTTTCCACCACGATAATGGTCCAAAACTCTGAAATGGTAAGCAAGCCCCAATTAAATGCTTTCCTTTATAAGAGTTGTTGTAGTCATGGTGTCTTTTCATAGCAATAGAAATCCTAAGACAGTGAGAGATGAAATGACTTGACTTTAGATTCTACCAGTTGGTAGATAGCCAAGTTAGAAAGAACTCTTAACACTAACTAAAGAGTAGAAGTCCTGATTCAGCAACCCAGGCAAACTATGTGATCCACCCCAGAAGGAAAACTAAAGAGGTAACAGAGAAAGGCAGAGAAGTGAGATTTGATCACTGGTGTGTTGAGAAGAAGAGTTAAAGCATGTCAAGTGATCCAGAGTTTTCTCTGGTACTGATTAAGCTTTAGGCTTAAACAGAGAAAGAGCTAGTATGGAGAAAGAGGTATTGCCTAAATAAGCAGTCTTGGAGCGTCATCCAGCCCATCATTATCTTCACTCTAGCCCTGCAATGTGTTCCTATAAATTGCTAATCTCTGCCATCCCTGAGGGGACCAGTCTGGTTTCTACAGGAGGATCTGTTCAGGGTACAGGCATCATAGATAATTGTTTTCATCTGGAAAGTGTCTGCACTGCAGGACTTGTTGTTCCTGGAATCCAGCATGACTGACTGCTACTTTTGAACAATGACTTATCTTTGTGCTTTCACCTTTGAAAGGCAGTGAGACTGGTTAGGTAGACAGACACTCCCTACAGATTAACGTGCCTATGCAAAGTCCTGTAGGAGTCACAGCCAAAGTAAAGGAGATACAGAAATTAAGGCAGAGATGCTAGGCCTCAAGCTCTGCTGGTAGTTAGCCTTGTGGGACTAAGAGAGGAGACAGGGCTACTTAGAGAAAGCCACTCCTAGCTGCCTGTCATAATACTTTTTTTTCAGGGGGCGGTGGTGTCCCATGTTTACTCTATTAGTTACTATTCTCATCAGGAGACCAAATATCTGGATAGAAGCCTCTGGAGGAAGGAAGGAGTGTAGCAGCCTTTTTTTGGGGGGCCACCAACCAGCTCCCAAATCATGACGCAGAAACTTAATATTAATTATGAATGCTCGGCCTTATCTTATGCTTGTCCCCCCAGTTCTTATAACTTAATTTAACCTGTTTCCCCTTATCAACATTTTGCATTAGGGCTTTTTACCTTTCTTCCATTCTGTCTGTCCTGCTTTCCTGCTTCTTCTGTGTCTGGCTGCCTGGTGGCTGCCTGGCTGCCTGGCCCCATGTGTCTCCCTGTAGCCTACATTCCTCCTTTCACTTTTCCTCTCGGCTGCCAGCCCTGCCTATGCCTCTACTCTGTGTTCAGCTTTTTAATTAGTCCAGTCAGGTGCCTTAGGCAGGCAAGGTGAAACAGCAACACATCTTTACAAAGTTAAACAAACACAGTGTAAACAAAAGCAACACATCTTTACATAGTTAAAGCAACATTCCACAACAGAGGAAGGCTTGGTGGCTAGGACTCCATTGCTGGTGGTAGGAGCTTGCCTCATAGCCAGATCAGGAGTCAGCCTCAAACCAGGACTGCGAATGAGTTATAACGCATAAATCTTGCACCATGGGCCTATATTTGACAGTTAGGCTCTTGTCCCAAACTCTCTATGGCCTCTTGAAACAGCACCACCACCAGGGGGCCAAGTATTCAGTCAGATGAGCCTGTGGGGACATTTTACATTGTAACCATGGTATAACCTCTATAGAATCATTAGCTGTACCTGGAAATGCATCCCCAATGGGCTTATTTTAAGACTTTCCTCATCTCTTTGTTACATCATTCACTTTTTCTCTTGTTCTTTAATTTCAGTCTTTCTTCTGCTTTGATTTTTTTCATTGTTAAATGGTTTTGCTTCTCATTTATATATCTCTCTTCCTTACTTGCACTTTGAAATTTAAATGTATTTCAAGGGGATAGTTCAGGTTTCATATGTCTGCTGCTGTAGGTAATGTCTGCATAGAGACTGTGTATAATTGGGCTTGGTGGAGTATGTCAAATTCTCACGTATTTGGAAAATTTAGTCAGGAGATCACAGGTTTTAGGTCAGCCTAGACAATTTAGCAAGACCCTGTTTCAAAACAGAAATTAATAAAACAAATCCAAGATTGATGGCTCATTCTTGTAATCCCAGTACCTGGCAGACTGAAGCAAGAACATCACAGCAAGTTTAAGGCCAACCTGGGCTACATAGAGTTCCAGGTCAGCCTGTACTATAGAATGAGAACTCGTTTCTGAAGAGAGGGAAGGTAAGTGTTATGATATGGCACATGAGAGATCTTGGCCTTGGCAGATGGGGCCGAGGTGTCCTGGTGGGTGAGGTGGGTGACTTGCCATGCAAATGTGGCAGTGGGCTGAAATCTGGAGTGGTGGAGAGTCACTCACACTGTGCAGACACGTGTCCATGAGAAAAGGTTTTTTTTGGGGGGGGAGGGGAGAGGGAATGGAAGAAAGGAAAGAGCGAGAAAGTGAGAGAGCAGAGGTGCACACCACATGGGAATAGAGAGAAAGAGAGAGCAGGGAGGAGGAGTCATCTCTTAAAGTGGGCTTTACATACGATGATGTCAGGACTGGGCAGGCCAGGGTATTTTCTGCTTATTGGCCAGGATTCTAAGAAGTGAATCTGAATGCTAACATTCCTCCCGTTTTGATTATTATGAAGGAGAGTTATGGACAGCAAGTGAGGAGATGAGGGCTCAGAGTTCTCAAAACTGCTTTCTGCTGAGTTGGGATGAAGTGGGGTCAGGGTCACACACAGTGGGAGGTGTGAATGAAGACGCATTCAGTTAGCTGTTGTCATGGAGCTGAAAAGGCAGGATGCTAGAAGAAAAAAAAATAGATTGTTATCATTGGTCATCAGGGCTAGCGATGGGAAAAGTGATAACTGCCAGAAGAAAGGAACAGAGAAGTGCCCTGGTTGTACAGAAGAGGCAAGGGTGAGTGAGTGAGACATGAGAGCAGATACGCCTTTCACTGGGACATCTGGGAAACCAGGTTCCAGTTGCTGATTACGTGTCAGCTGGAGCCTGGAGAGGTGGTAGCAGCAGTGAAGTTCTGGGAGTTTTGAGGAATGGCACATCAAATCAGGAGTACAGGAGCCATCACATCTGCTATTTCTCTGGAGGTGGGAAATGCATCTGTCTTGTAAAGGTGTCAGTAAGAGTTAAGAGATAGGGAGCCTTTTTATGAGCGGGGATATGGGTGAAATCAACCTGCCAATATTTACCTGGTTGGCATCCTTGGTTGGTGGTTCATATCCTCAGAGCTGATGCAGGGGCTGATGGTGTATCTGAAGAGCCCCTGAGGGTTGGTCTTGGCCCAAGTTTGTGTGGTGATATTTTGTTTTACTCATTAACAAATAAAATTTGCCTGAAGATCAGAGGATAGAGCCAGCCACCAGATTAAACATAGAAGTCAGGCAGTGGTGGCACACACCTTTAATCCTAACATTTGGGAGGCAGAGATCCATCTGTGTGGTGGTATTGTGTTCCACGAAATATTGTGCACACTAATAAACTTATCTGGGGTCACAGAACAGAACAGCCACAATATTAAACATAGAGGATTGGCAGTGGTAGCACACACCTTTAATCCTAGCATTCCAGAGGCAGAAATCCCTCTGGATCTCTGTGTGTTCAAGGACATAGCCAAGCATGGTGACTCATGCCCTTAATCCCAAGAAGTGAGCCTTTAATCCCAGGGAGTGATGGCAGAAAGCAAAAAGATATATAAGGCATGAAGATCAGAAACTAGAAGCTGTTAGCCTGGTTAAGCTTCAGGCCTTTGAGCAGCACAGTTCAGCTGAGACCCATTCAGATAAGGACTCAGGTTTCCAGTCTGAGGAAACAGAATCAGCTGAGGAACTGGTGAGGCGAGGTAGCTGTGGCTTGTTCTGCTTCTCTGATCTTCCAGCATTCACCCCAATAACTGGCCTCAGGTTTGTTTTATTAATAAGACCATTTAAGATTCCTGCTACACATCTGAATATCTGTGAGTTCAAGGTCACACTAGGCTATATGAGACTGATCCAGTCTAGGAGAGAAACAGAGCCAGGCAGTGTTGACACATCCCTTTAACCCTAGTATTTGGGGAGCACACACGCCGTTAACGCCAGCACTAGGAAGACTGAGATAGGAAGTGAAATGGCTAGGCAGAGGAAGACATATAAGGCATGAAGAGACAGGAACTAGAGAGCCCTTTCAGCTGAGGACTCAGAGGTATTCAGTCAGAGGATTCATAGAGTTGGCAAGGTGAGAAGTGGCTGTGGCTTGTTCCTTTGTCTCTCTGATCTTTCAGCATTTACCCCACTATCTAGCTCTAGGTTTTTATTATAAGACCGTTTAGAATTCATGCAACAAGTCAGGAAGAGTGGACCTATGCAGGAGCCTGTAAGTGTGTAAAACAACTGGAATAGATTTATATCTTGGTGTCATAGCAAAAGGCTACGGCTTTGGGTTAAAAGGTATGAACATTTTTTAGGACCTGGTTTCAGCCCAATGAAATACATCTTTAAATCTATAACCAGAGAAAATTTACTGAATGGAAGTGGTTGGGAGAGTGAAGGAGGAGGGAGGCTTCCCTACTCTCTCCAGTGCTAGCCTGTCTCTAAAAGCTGGGACCAGTAAAGTCCACAGAAACCTTGGAGTTGGGGGACAGAGCTGTGAAAACTGGCAAACAGATTGGGAAGATGGCTCAGTGGTTAAGAACATTTGTTGCTCTTGCACAGAGCCTGGGTTCTGTTCCCAGCACCTACATGTATGGTGGCTCACAACTATCCATAAATCCAGTTGCAGGGGATCCGATTCCCTCTTCTGACCTCTATGGGCACCAGGTGTACATTTGGTGCAAATAAATACCTGCAGACAAAACAGTCATACATATAAAATAAAATAAATCTCAAAACTGGCAAATATCATTAGGTCTGAGAAAGATAAGTAAGTGAACAGAAGTGAGACAGTTTTTCTATCTTCATATAAATAAAACTTAAAGCTGCTTCTTTTTATCTAATTCACTAGGATATACTAAGTGCAGTATTAGCCCTAAGAGAATGAGGCCTGTGAATCTTACATAGAGAACTGAGAAGGCAGCTGAAGCAAAGCCTGGTTGTCAAATGGCATCAGAGATCTGAGAAGGATAAATTTTACCTGAGTTAAAGTGACAGAGACTTACTTTCTGGCTATCTAGACAGCCACCTCAAGTTCCTCCATGGTCATTGAGGGCAGCATTCTCAGGGCAACATCAGTCTTTGTCTGCCAGACCTAGGCCTGCCAGACCTCAGAAGATCCAACAGTTGTGGGGTAGGAACCTGTGGGAAGGACCAGCCTACCTTGTCTAGGCAAAAGTGAGACAATGGGTTCCCAGAGTCCTGTTATTTGTGGTCTGAAGGCCCTGGTGGCAGTCAAGGTTCTTCTGTGCTCATCTCAGGGGCTGATGCTGCCACTCTGGAGCAAGTTCTGGGTGAAGGTTCTTCTGTGCCCATGCATCTTCTTTGGAGGAAATAAAGGTGATGTGAAGAGTCACCATGTCTATTACAAAAACCTTTTCAATTAAACATTTTAAATGCCATATTCTGCAGATCTCTAAGCATTTGAGGACTGTCTGCCCATTAGATATGGATGACTATCAACTAGCATTCCCCAAGTCTCCAATATGTTAACAGCTTTCATAAGACTAGGACTTACTGTCTCCTGAGAAGGCAAAGAAGAATGACAGGGGAAAGATCCCAGGGCCAAATGGGAACAGGAGAAAAGGGGCTTGTGAGTCAGGGTGTGTGGCCCAACTCTGAGAAAAGGACCCTCTGAGGAAAAGACCCTCTTTTTATCAAACATGTCATAATTTATTTAAATTCTCTATAGGTATAAATCTCCAAGGTAGCTTTTGTTAATCTGAATAGATAAATTTAGCAAGGACAAGGAGGTTTACATTCTTAAACCTGAATATACATTGACTAAGGAAAGACACTTTTAAGGAGAGACACATTGGAAACAATATCTGCATGTATTACAATTTTAAGGCCCTATAGTTTTGATCTGATCTTTGAGTATAGCCAGATTATAATTCTGAATGATTTATACAGAAATAATTTTTTAATGTCATATAATACCTCTTTGGTTCTGTTTAAAGAAGGTCAAGTATCTTACCTTATTGTAGAACCATTTTAGTTAATAAATCTATCAATTGACAATTTTGGATCCAGTTTCCTAGTATATCAATGGGCATTAGGTAGCCGTTTTGTCCCCTATGCCAGGGGTTTTACCTCTAAGTTAGCCTTTTAACCTGTTTTGGGAGCAGTGAGTCGGATGGTGTATTCTCTTCTGTAGCTGCTTCAAGCTGAAACAGAGCACAGATGGTCAGAGCCCAGGAAGACTGAAAGGCTAGTCAAAGGTAAGGAGGGAATTTAGGCAAAGGGGTATTAATCAGAAACATCTGATGTGACTCAACTGGAAAAAAGAAGCATTCATATCAGCTGGCTTGGTCTATATCAGTTTTCAGCAAATCCATATCTTACAGGTTGAAGTCAGTAGCTGATGCCTGGATGTGTCTGTCAGTCAGTCAAATGAAAGCCTGCTGAAATAGATGTAGACTAGAGAAAAGAGTTAAAATTTATGAACTTATTTGGAACTTTTAAATCCATGGTCTTAGAAATTGGGAGGGAGAGAGCAGGAGAGAGAAAAATGTCATCCTCAGGAATATACAGGTGAGAAAAACTCATTTACTTGGAGTTCTTTTGACCAGAGTGAAGTGTATCCAAGTTTCATGATTTCTTTTGATCCTCTGAAGAATTATATGAATTCTTATTTTATAAAAGAACATAAAAGTTTTAGATATATTAGTATTAGTAATCAGTATTGAAATCCAAATTATAAAAAAGCAGATAATGGGTATCTAGGCTCATACCTTTGAGTCCTAGCAAAATTACAAATTTGGGTTGAATGGTATGTACAGTTTTTGTTTAGAGAGAGCCAGGTACAGATTGGGCAGAGATGTCTTTGGCCTGATGAGAAGTTTAAGTTTATAGTTAGAAGACAACCATAGATAATCTAAAATCCTGAGCTTGTTACCCAAACTGCATCAGAACTCTATTAATGTTAAAATCTGAAATTTTAAAATCATAATATAACAATATCATAGAAGGAGAAAGTAATCTTAAGCATTTATATCATTTATTTGAGAGACCTAGTAGCTTTAGGAAGAGTAAGGTTTGATTTTTTAATCTATAAAAATGAGCTGGCAAGTTTGCCATATTATCAGCATGCGGCACTGTTGATGCCTGAGAGCCCAAGAGGGAGGGAGAGGATGGGTCTCTGGGCATCATCCACACAACCTGAGAGTGGCTGAGGAGGAACACCAGGCTGGGACCAGAGGCTTGAGTCCTCAGCCTCCTAAAACGATGTGTGGAGTGAGGTGGATCTTTCTTGACACCCCCCACAGACAGCCCAAGCACCAGGTGCCCTGCCCATGCTTGAGCCACAGATAGGAAGTGACTTTTTTGCTGCCCTCAGTAAAGATGGCACCTGACCACAAATTGCCCTTATCAAATATTGTGACTGATAATATGGTCATGTGGATTTTTTTGGTAAGATAAATGGAATAGATACGGAATACATAATCTCAAGCATTCAAAATCAGTCAGAAACACAGTCACATGGCCACATCAGTCATACATTTCCATTCACACATATGAAATAAACTTCTAACAGAACAAACTGGAATGAGAAGGTGTAGGCAGTGGCAGCTGCAGGAGGGAGAAGCAAATAGGGACAGAACAGGAGAGCTGGACATTTTCCATGAAAGCATGGGGTGGCGGCAGACACAGAAACAGGGAGCAAGCCATACAGAGGCATACAGAGCGCTAGAGCTAGGAGAGGAGTGAACAGAAGAGAAAAGCATAATAGAAAAAGGGGAGGGGGTAGATGTTTCCAGGGTGGTGGGAGCATCCTACCATAAGACATGCTAAGCTGTAGCCATGGTGGGAGACAGTGGGAGACCCATGGATAAGCATCATTTTCCATGAGCGAGGTAGACAAGATGCAAGTGAGGATTGATAAATGTCACAAGCCACTCAGTAATCTGTCAACAAACAAAGAATGGGGCCTGGGGGCATTAGCCTGAAGGACATGTGGTTGTCCAGCACTGAGGCTTACAAATGGGGCCAAAAAGGCAGGAAACCTCAGTCAAGACAGGAATCCTCACTTGTGGAAAATGGCCAGAATGGAGGTGCTTACTGGTAAGAAAAATGGCCCCAGTGGTCCTCCAGTTGGAAGGTACAAGGTCCTAGTGTTTCTCAGACTGCTGGCAGGTAGGAGAAAACATTAGGGAGAACCTGTTGAGTCATTCAGCACCAATGCTATGATACAGCATGCAGGAGGCCTTGGCAGGTTGGGCTAAGGTGCCCTGGTGGGTGAGGGAGGCACACCATGTAGATGCTAAGGCCAGCTGTGGCATAGAGCAGTGGAAAGTCATTCACACCATGCAGACACATGTCCACGTGGAAAGTTTTCTCTGGAGGGAAGGGAAAAGGAATGGAGGGAAGGAAAAAGTGAGTGAGTGAGTGAGAGAGACAGACAGTGAGAGAGAGAGAGGGAGAGAGAGAGAGAGAGAGAGAGAGAGAGAGAGAGAGAGAGAGAGAGAGGGGAGGTGCACACCTCATGGGAATAGAGAGAAAGAAATGGAGGAAGAGTGTTTTCTTAAAGTGGGCTTTACATAAGATGATATCAGGACTGGATGGGCCAGGGTATTATCTGCTATTGGCCAGGATTCCAAGCAGTGAGTCTGACTGCTAACAGTAAGGAAATGTATTTTTAATGGTAGAGTACCCTGTCCTGTGATTAAAGTTAATGGGAAACTACAACAGCCTAATCCAGGCAGGATGACAAAGGGCACTGACTCTTCAGGAATGAAGATATGGGTCACTCCTGCAGGAAAAGCGCTAATACTTTGATACGTTGCTTGCTGAGGGTGGAGGAAATACAGAATGGGTAGTAGAGAAAGGTAATTCTAAATACTAGCTAAGGACACATAACCAGTTGCAGAAACAAGGATTATAATCCATGTGTTTCTGTCATGTTTTGTTGACAATGCATTTGTGCAGATATTTATGTTTTCTTTCCTCAATTTCTTTATCATGTAATGTAACATCATTAAGAGAGTATTAGTGGTTATCATATTTTTAAGTTTGAGATACTAAAAGAATGTTCCTCAAGAAATATTGCCACCAGTTCTAAAATTTGTAATGCATTTGTATTTGTACAAGGGGTACACATAATTTGCACATAATTATGACCTGGCTACTGTTTTCATTTGGACTTAAGGAGATATGATTATGTGTCAAGGTGACAAGGGGTGGACTTATGGCTATTCGTATATGTTAATTTTTCTACAACTGGAATTAACTAAAAACCAATCAGCTGTGTACATTGGTGAAGGAGTTTTTTCTTAATTAAATCATATAAAGGGGGAAGATGTACCTTGAATCCAAATTTTCTGAGGTAGAAAAATACACCTTATGGGATATTTGCTTACACTGTGTGGAGATGTGTCATGTGATTGGTTTAATAAGAAGATGAATGGTCAATAGCTAGGCAGGAAAGAATAGGCAAGGTTTCTGAGGCGAGAGAGAAACACTTGGGAAGAAGAAAGACAGAGATGCCAGTGAGACCTATATATTTTTAAAATGTCTTAACTTCAAAATGAAAGCCAAAAAATATGTTGCATTGGGGGAGAGGTTTTGCTTTTGTTTCCATAGAAAATAAAAAGCTGTAAATTTCTTCAAAATTAATAAAGATCAGATTTGATCTTTTTCAGATCTTTTTCAGAGACCTCCTGAAAATCTCGGTTACAGTCTTGAAGAAGAAAACAAGTAAAACTACAAGACAGGTGATGTATATGCTGATTCCTCTACATGGAACAGCTCTGAAACTGGAAGAGACATGATAAATCTTGTTGGCTACAGAGTCCTCCTGACTTATTATTACATGCCATCCTTCATATGATATGGATAGAGGTTTGGTTACACAGTCCAAACAAACACATAAAGTTGACAGATGCCTTTTACCTGCTCAAAATAGAACAAAATATCATCTTTAGCTGACTTGTACACATTGCACATTCTACACTCATGTTAATGCAAATTTATACATTACCTTTAAAAGTTTGTGTGTTTTCAGAAATAAAGGACTAGATACCAATGAAGATAAGTAGCTCAGGTGATCCAGCCTCTCAAAATGCATTTGTTACAGTTTCCTCAAAAATCTACATCCAAAACAACTTCAAAGCTGCTAGTTGAGATGGTCTGACCTCACAGACTACTTTTACCAGGAGCTCAGATAAGACCTATTCTTTCCCATCACACAGAGACTAGACAACAGCTAGCTCTCCCAGGATTTAACCATTATCTCAATTTTCCCAGGGTCCCCTAAAGATTCAACTGCCCCCAGACAACAAGAAGCAATTTTAGAACACAACAACCACATTCCCAAGAGCTGGATTGGGTGGTTTTTGATCATTTGGTGGATTATGGCTATTTATCATTATTTAGGGGGGTTGATTGAAAGTTGCTATTAGTCATAGGAAGGAAACTAAGCAAAGGAGATTAGATTTGGAAATCTCATTCTGAAATGAAAAAGGGAATATAGAAATGATACGGATAAGGGGAAGATTGTTGAATGTACTTTTAAACTAAAAAAGCAACTACCAATCTTAAAGATTTTATATTGGCATGCATTTTTGTATATTACAAATTTAAGGTTATTCTAGTTATACTGTATGTATGTTTCTACTCTTGTTTAAGGTATTTTTGTATAGTGATACAAATTTAAGTCTGTTTTTGTTATACTGTATATATGTTTCTACTTTTGTTTAAGGTGTTGTACCTATGCAGCTCATTTAAAAATAAAATGTAAAGTTCTAGTCCTTAAAAGTTATTACAAACTATTTAGGATAATTAATAATTGCAATTTAGTAGTTAATCATCTATACAATCAAATTTTTAGCCATTAAGATGTTTTAATAACATAAGGTTTTTTTATGACACTGAAACACATCTACTCCTGGCAGCACCAATTTACATCAAAAAAAGATGATGGGCATCAAAGAACCTCCACATGGTGTTTTCTTTTCTTTTTTTTGCCTTTGTCTTTTCTTTTTTATTTATTATTATTATTTTATTTTACAATTAATTTAATTTTACATATCAGCCATGGATTCTCCTGTCCTCCCTCCTCCCAACCCCCAGCCTCCCCCCCCCCAATCCACCTGCCATTCCCACCTCCTCCAAGGCAAGGTATCCCCTGGGGATTCAGCTCAGCCTGGTAGATTCAGTTGAGGCAGGTCCAGTCCCCTCCTCCCAATACCAAGGCTGAGCAAAATGTCTCAGCATAGGCCCTAGGTTCCAAAAAGCCAGCTCATGCACTAAGGACAGGTCCTGGTCCCACTGCCTGGGGGCCTCCTAAATAGTTCAAGCTAATCAACTATCTCACTTATCCAGAGGGCCTGATCCAGTTACATGGGGGCTCCTCAGCTATTGGTTCATAGTTCATGTGTTTCCACTAATTTGGCTATTTGTCCCTGTGCTTTTTCCAATTACGGTCTCAATATTTCTTGCTCATACAATCCCTCCTCTTTCTCACTGATTGGACTCTTGGAGATCCATCAGGGGCTTGGCCATGGATCTCTGCATCTGCTTCCATCAGTCATTGGATGAGAGTTCTACCATGACAGCCAGGGTGTTCGGCCATCCGATCACCAGAGTAGGTCAGCTCAGGCTTTCTCTCGACCATTGCCAGTAGTCTATTGTGGAGGTATCTTTGTAGATTTCTGGGGACCTCTCTAGCACTCTGCTTCTTCCCATTCCCATGGTGTCTTCATTTATCATGGTATTTCTTTCCTTGTTCTCCCACCCTGTTCCTGATGCAGCTGGGACCCCGGCTCCCCTAAGCTCTCTTTCCCCCGACACTTGCCCTCCATTAACCCCCTCATGTCCAGTTTGCTCATGTACATCTCATCCATTTCTCTGTCATTGGGCCATCCCTGTGTCTTTCTTAGAGTCCTCTTTACTAGGTAGCCTCCCTGGAGTTGTCAGTTGCAGTCTGGTTATCCTTTGCTTTACATCTAGTATTCACTTATGAGTGAGTACATACCATGTTTGTGTTTCTGAGTCTGGGTTACCTCACTCAGGATGATTTTTTCTAGTTCCATCCATTTGCCTGCAAACCTCATGATGTCATTGTTTTTCTCTGCTGAGTAGTACCCCATTGTGTATATGTACCACATTTTATTTATCCATTCTTCAGTTGAAGGGCATCTAGGTTATTTCCAGGTTCTGGCTATTACAAATAATGCTGCTATGAACATAGTTGAGCATGTGTCCTTGTGGTATGATTGAGCATTCCTTGGGTATATGCCCAAGAGTGGTATAGCTGGGTATTCAGGGAGATTGATTCCCAGTTTTCTAAGAAAGCTCTGTATTGATTTCCAAAGTGGTTGTACAAGTTTGCATTCCCACCAACAGTGTAGGAATGTTCCCCTTGCTCCACATCCTTTCCAGCATAAGCTGTCTTCAGTGTTTTTGATCTTAGCCATTCTGATGGGTGTAAGATAGTATCTCAGAGTCATTTTGATTTGCATTTCCTTGATGATTAAGGATGTTGAGCAATTCCTTAAATGTCTTTCAGCCATTTGAGCTTCTTCTGTTGAGAATTCTCTATTTAGCTCTATAGCCCATTTTTTAACTTGAACTGTTGGGTATTTTGATGTCTAATTTCTTGAGTTATCTATATATTCTGGATATCAGCCCTCTGTCACATGTGGAGTTGGTAAAGATCTTTTCCCATTCTGTAGGCTGTCATTTTGTCTTGTTGACTGTGTCCTTTGCCCGACAAAAGCTTGTCAGTTTCAAGAGGTCCCATTCATTAATTGTTTCTCTCAGTGTCTGTGCTACTGGTGTTCTATTTAGGAAGTATCTCTAGTGCCAATGCATTCAAGACTACTTCCTACTTTCTCTTCTATCAGGTTCAGAGTAACTGGATTTGTGTTGAGGTCTTTGATCTACTTGGACTTAAGTTTTGTGCACAGCGACAGATATGGATCTATTTGCAGTCTTCTACATGTTGACATGCAGTTATTCCAACACCATTTGTTGAAGATGCTTTCCTCTTTCCATTGTACAGTTTTGGCTTCTTTGTTGAAAATGATATGTTCATAGGTGTGTGGATTAATGTCAGGGTCTTCAGTTCGGTTCCATTGGTCCATGTGTCAGTTTTTATGCCAGTACCAAGCTGTTATTATTACTGTAGCTCTATAGTAGAGCTTGAGGTCATGGATCGTGATGCCTCCAGAGGTTCTTTTATTATACAGGATTCTTTTGGGTTTTTTGTTTTTCCATATGAAGTTGAGTATTGTTCTTTCCAGGTCTATGAAGAATTGTGTAGGGATTTTGATGGAGATTGCATTGAATCTGTAGATAGCTTTTGGTAAGACCGCCATTTTTACTAGGTTAATCCTACCTATACATGAGCATGGGAGATCTTTCCATTTTCTGACATCTTCAATTTCTTTTTTCAGCATCTTTAAGTTCTTGTCATATAGGTCCTTCACTTGCTTAGTTAGAGTTACCCCAAGGTATTTTAATATCATTTGTGGCTATTGTAAAGGGTGATGTATCTCTGATTTCCTTCTCAGCCTGTTTGTCACTTGTATATAGGGGCTACTGATTTTTTTTGAGTTAATCTTGTGTCCTGCTACATTGCTGAAGTTGTTTATAAGCTGTATCAGTTCCTTGGTCAAATTTTTTGGGTCACTTATGTATACTATCATGTCATCTGCAAATAGTGAAAACTTGACTTCTTCTTTTCCAGTTTGTATCCCCTTGATCTCTTTATGTTGTCTTATTACTCTGGCTAGAACTTCAAGTACTATATTGTAAGTATGGGGAGAACAGACAGCCTTGTCTTGTTCCTGATTTTAGTGGAATCGCTTTGAGTTTCTCTCCATTTAATTTGATGTTGGCTGTTGGCTTGCTACAAATTGCCTTAATTAAGTTTAGGTATGTTCCCTGTATTCCTAGTCTCTCCAAGACCTTTATCATGAAGGGGTGTTGGATTTTGTCAAATGCCTTTTCTGCATCTAGTGAGATGATCATGGGTTTTTTTCTTTCAGTTTGTTTATATGGTGTATTACATTGACAGACTTTCATATGTTGAACCACCCTTGCATCCTTGGAATGAAGCCTACTTGATTGTGGTGGATAATTGTTTTGATGTGTTCTTGGAGTCTGTTTGCCAGTATTTTATTGAGTATTTTTGCATCAGTGTTCATGAGGGAGATTGGTCTGTAGGTCTCTTTCTTTGTTGCATCTTTGTTTGGATTGGGAATCAGGGTAATTGTAGCCTCATAGAAGGAGTTTGGTAAAGTTCCTTCTGTTTCTGTTGTGTGGAACAATTTAGAGAGTATTGGTATTATCTCTTCTTTGAAAATCTGGTAGAATTCTGCGTTTATACCCTCTGGTCCTGGTCTTTTTTAGGTTAGGAGATTTTTTTTTTAAATTTTTATTTTGCAATACAATTCAGTTCTACATATCAGCCACGGATTCCCTTGTTCTCCCCCCTCCCCCCTCCCTCACCTTCCCCCCAGCCCGCCCCCCATTCCCATCTCCTCCAGGGCAAAGCCTTCCCCGCAGACTGAGATCAACCTGGTAGACTCAGTCCAGGTAGGTCCAGTCCCCTCCTCCCAGGCCGAGCCAAGCGACCCTGCATAGGCCCCAGGTTTCAAACAGCCAACTCATGCAATGAACACCGGACCCGGTCCCACTGCCTGGATGCCTCCCAAACAGATCAGGCCAATCAACTGTCTCACCCACTCAGAGGGCCTGATCCAGTTGGTGACCCCTCAGCCATTGGTTCATAGTTCATGTGTTTCCGTTCGTTTGGCTATTTGTCTCTGTGCTTTATCCAACCTTGGTCTCAACAATTCTCGCTCATATAAACCCTCCTCATTCTCGCTAATTGGACTCCCAGAGATCCACCTGGGGCCTAGTCATGGATCTCTGAATCCAGATCCCTCAGTAGTTGGATGAGGTTTCTAGCACGACAATTAGGGTGCTTGGCTATCCCATCACCAGAGTAGGTCAGTTCGGACTGTCTCTCGACCATTGCCAGCAGTCTGTTGTGGGGGTATCTTTGTGGATTTCTGTGGGCCTCTCTAGCACTTTGCTTCTTCCTATTCTCATGTGGTCTTCATTTACCATGGTCTCCTATTCCTTGTTCTCCCTCTCTGTTGTTGATCCAGCTGGGATATCCCGCTCCCCTAAGCTCTCTTTCCCTCGACCCTCTCCCTTCACTACCCCCACTCATGTCCAGGCTGTTCATGTAGATCTCATTCCATTTCTCTATCATTGGGCGATCCCTGTGTCTTTCTTGGGGTCCTGTTTTCCAGGTAGCCTGCCTGGTGATGTGAGTAGCAGTCCAGTCATCCTTGTTCCACATCTAGTATCCTGCTATGAGTGAGTACATACCATGTTTGTCTTTCTGAGTCTGGGTTACCTCACTCAGGATGATTTTTTTCTAGATCTATCCATTTGTCTGCAAACCTCATGATGTCATTGTTTTTCTCTGCTGAGTAGTACTCCATTGTGTATATGTACCACATTTTGTTTATCCATTCTTCAGTTGAAGGGCATCTAGGTTGTTTCCATGTTCTGGCTATTACAAACAATGCTGATATGAACATAGCTGAACAAGTGCTCTTGTGGTGTGGTTGAGCATTCCTTGGGTATATGCCCAAGAGTGGTATAGCTGGATCTTGGGGGAGATGGATTCCCAATTTTCTAAGAAAGTGCCATATTGATTTCCAAAGTGGTTGTACAAGTTTGCATTCCCACCAGCAGTGGAGGAGAGTCCCCCTAGCTCCACATCCTCTCCAGCATAAGGTGTCTTCAGTGTTTTTGATCTTAGCCATTCTGACAGGCATAAGGTGGTATCTCAGAGTTGTTTTGATTTGCATTTCCCTGATGATTAGGGATGTTGAGCAATTCCTCAAATGTCTTTCAGCCATTTGAGTTTCCTCTGTTGAGAATTCTCTGTTTAGTTCTATAGCCCATTTCTTAATTGGACTGTTGGGCATTTTGATGTCTAATTTCTTGAGTTCCTTATATATTCTGGATATCAGTCCTCTGTCAGATGTGGGGTTGGTGAAGATCTTTTCCCATTCTGTAGTCTGTCGCTTTGCCTTGTTGACCGTATACTTTGCTCTACAAAAGCTTCTCAGTTTCAAGAGATCCCATTGATTGATTGTTTCTCTCAGTGTCTGTGCTACTGGTGTTCTATTTAGGAAGTGGTCTCCTATGCCAATGTGTTCAAGACTACTTCCTACTTTCTCTTCTAGCAGGTTCAGAGTAGTTGGATTTATGTTGAGGTCCTTGATCCACTTGGACTTAAGTTTTGTGCACGATGATAGATATGGATCTATTTGCAGCCTTCTACATGTTGATATCCAGTTATGCCAGCACCATTTGTTGAAGATGCTTTCTTTTTTCCATTGTGCACTTTTGGCTTCTTTGTCAAAAATTATTTGTTCATAGGTGTGCGGATTAATGTCAGGGTCTTCAATTCCATTCCATTGGTCCACATGTCGGTTTTTATGCCAGTACCAAGCTGTTTTTATTACTGTAGCTCTATAGTACAGCTTAAAGTCAGGGATCGTGATGCCTCCAGAGGTTGTGTTATTGTACAGGATTCTTTTGGCTATCCTGGGTTTTTTGTTTTTCCATATGAAGTTGAGTATTGTTCTTTCCAGGTCTGTGAAGAATTGTGTTGGTATTTTGATGGGGATTGCATTGAATCTGTAGATTGCTTTTGGTAAGATTGCCATTTTTACTATGTTAGTTCTGCCTATCCATGAGCATGGGAGATCTTTCCATTTTCTGACATCTTCTTCAATTTCTTTTTTCAGGGACTTAAAGTTCTTGTCATATAGGTCCTTCACTTGCTTGGTTAGTGTTACCCCAAGGTATTTTATGTCATTTGTGGCTATAGTAAAGGGTGATGTATCTCTAATTTCCTTCCCCACTTCTTTGTCCATTGTATATAGGAGGGCTACTGATTTTTTTGAGTTGATCTTGTATCCTGCTATGTTGCTGAAGGTGTTTATAAGCTGTATCAGTTCCTTGGTGGAATCTTTGGGGTTGCTCAAGTATACTATCATGTCATCTGCAAATAGGGAAAGCTTGACTTCTTCCTTTCCAATTTGTATCCCCTTAATCTCCTTATGTTGTCTTATTGCTCTGGCTAGAACTTCAAGTACTATATTGAATAAGTATGGGGAGAGCGGACAGCCTTGCCTCGTTCCTGATTTTAGTGGAATTGCTTTGAGTTTCTCTCCATTTAATTTGATATTGGCTGTTGGCTTGCTGTAAATTGCCTTTATTATGTTTAGGTATGTTCCCTGTATTCCTGATCGCTCCAAGACCTTTATCATGAAGGGGTGTTGGATTTTGTCAAATGCCTTTTCAGCATCTAGTGAGATGATCATGTGGTTTTTTCTTTGAGTTTGTTTATATGGTGTATTACATTGACAGACTTTCGTATGTTGAACCATCCTTGCATCCCTGGAATGAATCCTACTTGATCATGGTGGATAATTGTTTTGATGTGTTCTTGGAGTCTGTTTGCCAGTATTTTATTGAGTATTTTTGCATCAATGTTCATGAGGGAGATCGGTCTGTAGTTCTCTTTCTTTGTTGTATCCTTGTTTGGTTTAGGAATCAGGGTAATTGTAGCCTCATAGAAGGAGTTTGGTAATGTTCCTTCTGTTTCTATTGTGTGGAACAATTTAGAGAGTATTGGTGTTAACTCTTCTTTGAAGATCTGGTAGAATTCTGCACTGAAACCATCTGGTCCTGGGCTTTTTTTGGTTGGGAGACTTTTAATGACTGTTTCTATTTCGTTAGGGGTTATTGGACTATTTAAATAGTTTATCTGGTCTTGATTTAATTTAGGTATGTGGTACCTATCCAGAAAATTATCCGTTTCTTTTAGGTTTTCCAGTTTTGTGGAATAGAGGTTTTTGAAGTATGATCTGATGATTCTCTGGATTTCCTCAATGTCTGTTGTTATGTCCCCCTTTTCATTTCTGATTTTGTTGATTTGGATGCTCTCTCTCTGTCTTTTGGTTAGTTTGGATAAGGGCTTGTTTATTTTGTTGATTTTCTCAAAGAACCAACTCTTTGTTTCATTAATTTTTTGTATTGTTCTCTTTGTTTCTATTTTATTGATTTCAGCTCTCACTTTGATAATTTCCTGGCGTCTATTTTTCCTGGGAGACTTTGCTTCTTCTTGTTCTAGAACTTTCAGGTATGTTGTTAAGTCCCTAGTGTGAGATTTCTCCAGCTTATTTATGTGGGCATTTAGAGCTATGAATTTCCCTCTTAGTACTGCTTTCATAGTGTCCCATAGGTTTGGATATGTGGTGTCTTCATTTTTGTTGATCTCTAGAAAGTCTTTAATTTCTTTCTTTACTTCTTCCTTAACCCATTGGTGATTCAGTTGGGTATTATTCAATTTCCATGAGATTGTAGGTTTTCTGTAGTTTTTGTTGTTGTTGAAATCCAACTTTAGACCATGGTGGTCTGATAGAACACAGGAGGTTATTCCAATTCTTTTGTATCTGTTTAGACTTGTTTTGTGGCCAAGTATGTGGTCGATTTTTAGAGAAGGTTCCATGGGGTGCTGTGAAGAAGGTATATTCTTTTTTGTTAGGATGGAATGTTCTGTAGATGTTGATTAAGTCCATTTGAGTCATGACATCAGTTAAGTCCTTTATTTCTCTGTTAAGTTTCAATTTGGGAGATCTGTCCAGTGGTGAAAGTGGGGTGTTGAGGTCTCCCACTATTAATGTGTGGGATTTTATATGTGATTTAAGTTTTAGTAATGTTTCTTTTATATATGTGGGTGCCCTTGTGTTTGGGGCATAAATGTTCAGAATTGAGACTTCATCTTGGTGGATCTTTCCTGTGATGAGTATGTAATGCCCTTTTTGATCTCTTTTGATTGATTTTAGTTTGAAGTCTATTTTGCTGGATATCAGGATGGCTACACCCGCTTGTTTCTTAAGACCGTTTGATTGGAAAGTCTTTTCCTAGCCTTTTATTTTTAGGCAGTGTCTATCTTTGAATTTGAAATGTGTTTCTTGTATGCAGCAGAAAGATGGGTCCTGCTTTCGTATCCATTCTGTAAGCCTATGTCTTTTTATAGGTGAATTAAGTCCATTGATATTGAGGGATATTAATGTACAGTGATTGTTCATTCCTGTTATTTTTTTGGTGGTGATGTGTGTGTACTTCTCTTCATTGGGGTTTACTGCTGTGGCTTTATCTATTGCCTGTGTTTTCGAGGGTGTATCTGACTTCCTTAGGTTGGAATTTTCCTTCTAGTGCTTTCTGTAGGGCTGGGTTTGTGGATAAATATTGTTTAAATCTGGCTTTGTCATGGAATGTCTTGTTCACTCCATCTATAATGATTGAAAGTTTTGCTGGGTATATTAGTCTAGGCTGACATCCATGGTCTCTTAGTGTCTGCATTACATCTGTCCAGGTCCTTCTGGCTTTCAAAGTCTCCATTGAGAAATCGGGTGTTATTCTGATACGTTTGCCTTTATATGTCACTTGGCCTTTTTCCTTTGCTGCTCTTAATATTCTTTCTTTATTCTGTATGTTTAATTGTTTAATTATTATGTGGCAAGGGGACTTTTTTGGGGGGTCTAGTCTGTTTAGTGTTCTATTGGCTTCTTGTATCTTCATAGGCATTTCCTTCTTTAAGTTGGGAAAGTTTTCTTCTATGATCTTGTTGAATATATTTTCTGTGCCCTTGAGTTGGTATTCTTCTCTGTAGGTAGAGTTTTCCTGCCTGGCCCACAGTCAGGATAAATCTCTCTCACCTGCCAGTCCCACAGCCTCAGACCCAACCAAGTAAACACAGAGACTTATGTTGCTTTCAAACTGTATGGCCATGGCAGGCTTCTTGCTAGCTGTTCTTATAGCTTAAATTAATCCATTTCCATTAATCTATACCTTGCCACATGGCTCATGGCTTACCGGCATCTTCACATGCTGTTTCTCATCGTGGCACCTGGCAGTGTCTCTCTGACTCAGCCTTCCACTTCCCAGCTTTATTCTCCTCCTTGTCCCGCCTACACTTCCTGCCTAGCCAATGGCCAATCAGTGTTTTATTTATTGACTAATTAGCAACACATTTGCCATAAAGAACATCCCACAGCACTTCTCCTTCTTCTAGCCCTATTATTTGTAGGTTTGGTCTTTTCATGGTGTCCCAAATCTCTTGGACATTTTGGTTCATGACTTTGTTGGCTTTAGTGTTTTCTTTGACTGATGAATCTATTTCTTCTATTGTATCTTCAACGCTAGAGATCCTCTCTTCCATCTCTTGCATTCTCTTGATTATACTTGCATCTGAAGTTCCCAATCATTTTCTCAGACTTTCTATTTCCAGCATTCCCTCTGTTTGTGTCTTCTTCATTTTTTCTATTTCCCTTTTCAGGTCTTGGACTGTTTCCTTCATCTGTTTCATTGATTTTTCTTGATTTTCTTTCAGTACTTTATTGTTCTCTTCCAGGACTTTATTGATTTCTTCTAATTTGTTTGCCCTTTCTTCTAGTTGTTTACAGTGTTCTTCACATTTTTTTGTCTTTTCCTCTACACGAGCCTCTAGCTTCTTCATGATGTCATTCATAAGGCTATTTTCTTCTGCTTCTTCCAATTTCTGATGTTCAGATCTAGGTGTTGGAGGAGGGCTAGGTCCTGGTGATGCTGCATTGCTATTCATTTTGTTGTATGTGTTTCTGCCTTGACGTCTGCCCATCTCCTTGTGGTTCTTTCTTGGCCTTATCTGCACACTTGGTTCAGACAGAGCTGACAGATTCAGGAAGTCTCTCTCTCTCTTGTCCAGATGGGAGCTCTCTTGTCCAAATTGGAAGTCCGGGGCAGGATGGGAGCTCTCCTCTCTCTCTCTCTCTCTCTCTCTCTCTCTCTCTCTCTCTCTCTGCTCCAGAAGGGAAGTCCGGGGCAAGATGGGAGTTGGGGGCCAGCCTCTAAGTCTCAGGAAGAGGCTTGGGGCTTGGGCAGATGGGCGTGGGGGCAGGGTGTGGAGACTGCAGGGTCTGCCAGGGGTCTTGGAGAAGGGGATCCTTCCCAGTGGGGCTAGAAGGGAACCTGCCCGCCTGGTGGCCAGAACCTGGGGCCAAGTTGGACAGGTCTTCCCCTGAGTGGCTGGTGCCCAGGGATGGGGTCCAGGGCAAGCTAGGGCACTCACCTGTGCTTCAGAAGGGAAGTCCAGGGCAAAATGGGAGCTGGGGGCCAGCCTCTAAGTCTCAGGAAGAGGCTTGGGGCTCGGGCAGATGGGTGTGGGGGCAGGGCGTGGAGACTGCAGGGTCTGCCAGGGGTCTTGAAGAAAGGGATCCTTCCCTGTGGGGCTGTGCTTCAGAAGGGAAGTCCGGGGCAAGATCGGTTAGGAGATTTTTAATGACTGTTTCTATTTCCTTAGGGGTTATTGGTCTATTTAAATAGTTTATCTGGGGTTATTGGTCTATTTAAATAGTTTATCTGGTATTGATTTAACTTAGGTATGTGGTACCTATCCAGAAAATTATCTATTTCTTTTAGATTTTCCAATTTTGTGGAGTACAAGTTTTTGAGGTATGACCTGATGATTCTCTGGATTTCCTCAATGTTAATTGTTGTGTCTCCCTTTTCATTTCTGATTTTGCTAATTTGGATACACTCTCTCTCTGCCTTTTGGTTAGTTTGGATAAGGGCTTGTCTATCTTGATGATTTTCTCAAAGAACCATCTCTTTGCTCCATTGATTCTTTGTATTGTTCTCTTTGTTTCTATTTTTATTGATTTTAGCTCTCAATTTGATTATTTCCTAGCATCTATTTCTCCTGGGTGACTTCGCTTCTTCTTGTTCTAGAGCTTTCAGGTATGCTGTTAAGTCACTACTGTGAGATTTCTCCAACTTCTTTATGTGGGCATTTAGTGCTATGAATTTTCCTCTTAGCACTGCTTTCATAGTGTCCCATAAGTTTGGGTATGTAGTGTATTCATTTTCATTGATCTCTAGGAAGTCTTTAATTTCTTTCTTTATTTCATCCTTGATCCATTGGTGATTCAGTTGAGCATTATTAAGTTTCCACAAGACTGTAGGCTTTCTATAATTTTTGTTGTTGTTGAACTCTAACTTTAAACCATGGTGGTCTGATAGAACACAGGAGCTCTTGGTCTAGTTGGAGCAGGTAGCTTCTGTGTCTCAGGGAGCTGCTCTTGGGTCAACCCAAGCTAGTTAATTCTGTGACTCATGGATTTGTTCTTTGTCTTATCAGGGCTCTTGGTCCAGTCAGAGCTGACAGATTCTGTGTTTCAGGGTGCCTCTTTTGGTCCAATGAGAGGTGGCAGATTCTACTTCTCAGAAAGCCACTCTTGGTCTAATGAGAGCTGGCAGATTCCCTGTCTCTGACGTTACTCCTGGTCCAATGACAGCTCTTTGTCCAATGAGAGCTCTCTCTCTAGGCCCAATGAGAGCTCTCTTTCTCTCTGGGACAGATGAGAGCTGGGGCTTGGTTTTCAAGCCTTAGAAAGTAGCAGGGGTTTTGTGTGGATGTGGGTGGGGGCAGGACGTGTAAATTTCAGGGTTCACTGTGGGGTCTTGGAGAAGGGGAACCTTCCCACAGGAGCCCTACCAGCTGGCCAGCAACTGGGGCCAAGTTCCCTGAGAAAGGTTTGGGCCCAGGGATGGGTCCTAGGGTCAGGCCTCCCTGGGTATGGTGTTTTCTTTCATTGTGGCAAAGTCAGTCACTGGGCAAGAAACTGCCCTTGCCTCGCCTCACCTACTGACAGCATGCTGTCCAAATTGTACAAGCAGGTCACAAAGGAAGGTGACTGCTAGAATTTGCTGACAAGATAGGACAGTCCTTCAAAGTTTCTTGTTTCACAGAAAAGTTTGCCAGATATTCTAGACCTGTGGGTCAATGATACATGACCCAACCTTGCAGAGGAAACTTGAGTGATTATCCAGACAGCCAGATGTCTCTGTCATTTCTATAGTTTTGGAATTTTCTTGCTCTGTCCCTCCTGTTTACTTAGGTAACATTATATTCTTCTCAGGTCTCTGATGAGGTTGAAGAAAAGATATAGGTACAGTTTTCCTTAGTTATGATAAAAAGTAAATTGATACAAAACTTTGAACTTATCAAGATAGAATAGATAATAGAACATTTTCTCTGAATTTGTCAAATACAAATGGACTGGACATTGTGAATGTAAATTTTTTTTTTCAAAACAGGGTTTCTCTGTGTAGCTTTGCGCCTCTCCTAGAACTCACTTGGTAGCCCAGGCTGGCCTCGAACTCACAGAGATCCGCCTGGCTCTGCCTCCCGAGTGCTGGGATTAAAGGTGTGTGCCACCACTGCCCAGCCCATGAATGTAAATTTTACTTGATAATTGTTCTTACTGTATATATTTTTATTGTATTATAGTTAAAACCTTTTCTTTTTATTTAGACAAAAAGGGAGGAATATTGTGGGATATTTATTACACTATATAAAGATGTGTCATTGTAATTTGTTTAATAAAAAGCTGAATGGCCGATAGCTAGGCAGAAGAGAATAGGTGGGATTTCTGGGAAGAGAGAGGAATGCTGGGAAGAAGAAAGATAGAGATACTAGTGAGACATGAAACAAGTCAGACATATAGTAAAGAGAAGTATCTGAGTCATGTGGCAGAATGTAGATTAATAGAAGCAGGTTAATTTTAGTTATAAGAGCTAGTTGGGAAAAAGCCTAAGACAAAGTCAAACTTTAATAATTAATAATAAGTCTGCATGTCATTATTTGTGGGCTGGTTGTCCAAAGATAATCAGACAAGAAACCTTGCTACAGCACCTTTAATCTAGACCCTCTGAGGTGGGAAGATCTACCTTTAATCTGGGCTGTACCTTCTGCTGGCAGCCTATGTAAAGGACATGGAGGAACGACGTATTCTCTCTTTGACTGCTTGCTCTTGATGTCACTGTTAAGTTCATCCCTTCACTAGCATTAGCACCTACTTCTTTGGGATTCTGGCATATAGTAAAACCAGTTTAGACATCTAATCTTGTGAACTAAAGAACTACTAGATTCTTGGACTTTCTGTTGTTAGGTAATTGATTTCACCAGTCTTGTTCATCCATTGTTGGACTAGCTGAACTACAGCCTTTTGGCAATCTAATAAATCCCTATATACACATGGGAATTTAATATATATTAAATATATATAAACACATAATTTAATAAAATGTGTAAGTATAATATATATTCATATATATTAAATCCTCATACATGTATATATACATACATACAGAAAATCTATTAAATGTATGGTAATTTAATAGATATAAATACATATTATATATCATATCATATTAATATATTATACATTTATTCTTTATTCACCAATTACTATTAATATAGCATTTAATGTATATCACCTATGTATATTATTATATACATTATATTAATGTATATTACCTATAATATATTATATAAAGCTAGAGAATTCTGACTAATCTCCATACATATATATGCATATATATATTTACATATATATGGGGATTTGGTCAGGGATTAGTCAGTGTTCTCTAGAGAAACAGAATTTACAGAGTGAATATAAATGTATGGGGGATTTTACATACATATTTTTCACTCTATAAGTTCTGTTCCTCTAGAGAACCCTGACTAATACTGAGGTCTAGAGAACAGGGAGGTAATTAGGTCCAGGGAGGCAGAAAGTCTGAAGCAGATGGTGGGAGCTCCAGGGAGGGGAAACATGTATCAGGGAGAAATGAAGAGGTAGAAGTACATGAAACAGTCTCTGGGTAGAGATTAGAGGCAAGTGCCTTCCCAAAGCAACAAACTGAAGTACTTCTGGGGCTCCCACAGAATCCTGTAAAGAAGAGGCTTGAGGTTGGATGGTCAGAACTGTTCCACTGAGAGAACTTTGCTGACATATTTTGACAGCTTCTAGTATCATTACTACTATTATTTCATGTGCCTTGAGTATGTCTCAGAATGCAGTTCTGCAAGGTCCAAGAGGCCAATGGTCAGGTTTATCTTCCTCCAAAGCTCACAGTGTAACAGGCTGATAGAAATAGAGATTATCTAAAGATACACGATGTATCTAAATCTAAATATCAGACTGTTGAAACAATGGACCCCAAGGAAATGTGAATTTCTCCAGGAATCTCACTCACACTGTGAGAAGGAACCCATATCCTCCACGGATTATGATCTACCCCCTACCCTAATCTCTTCCTCAAACATGACCACAGGGATCAAATATCCTACTGGCTCTACAGACCAGAACTAGGCTGTTGTGAGGAAAGTCTATCCCTACATATTCCAGCTCACATACTAGTTGAAAGGCTGTTTCTCCGTGACAGATATTTGCCATGTTGGTGATCAGGAATTATTTTTGTATGACAAAACTTTTAAGGAATCTCAAAATTGTCAACTCAAATATACCCTGCATGTTGTCCCCACCCTGTCCTTTATAAATGTTGAGCCATGTGTTTCAGAACCCACAGCTGCTCTTGCTCAGAATAGTTCCAAATAGTTAGATCCCCATGCACCCCTCAGAGTTTTAAATGTACTCATTCACATTTCAAAATGCAGGGCAGAAAGAGACTGAATTGTTTCCTTGGTGGTCCGCAGCTTTTCTCTTTTTAAATTGCACTCGTTTTAATTTACCTGAACTTTCACATGGCTGTATTTCCTGTTCTAGTTCTCCCTGCCACTCTCTTTATCATTTCCATGTTTAGAAAAAGAACTTTTCCACAGTGGTCTGATAAACAGTCTTGAAATATGTGTGCAGAGCAGGATAAGACTACATTAATCTGAAGGTGCATTCTAAACAGTATTTGAAATGGACAGAGACAAGACTACCACAATGTGTGCCAGATATCTTCTTTAAAGGAAACTCAACCAAAAGAAACATTGAACAACACCATCAGAAGTCTGTATTTTTTAATTGTTAGTTGACTCAGTGAAACAAGAGCATCTGAACAAATACCTCTTCCCTCAAATGGTTTCCTTGTGAAGCACAGTCTCCAAGGACTGAACTGATTAAGAGGGAGATAAACAGTTGTCTAAGGCTCTTTGCTGTAGGTATATTGCAAAGTCTTAATTTTGGGGTCATTATCAGAGGTGATGCTGTGGATATGCTCCAGAAAACAGAGAATTTTTTTTGGCTTGTTTTGAAATCTTTAAGGAAAATGACAAGTGGTATGTAAGGAAGAGATTTTTCTCTTTAAAACAATTGACCTGAAATGGTCACATACCAACTGAATTAATTACTTTCTAGTTGCTGTGACTAAATATCTAATAAGAAGCAGCTTAAGGGAAGAGGGCTTATTTTGTCTTTCAGTTCAAGGGGATACAGTCATGGCAGGGGTGGAAGTAGGTTGCTCACATTACATTCCCAGTCAGGAAGCAGCAAGCAGACAGAAAGTAGGACCAGGCTTCTTAGCCCCCAGTGACCACGCACTTCCTAAAGGTTATATAATCATCTAAAACAGTGCCACCAGCCAGAGACATGTGAGCCTGTGGAGGACATTTTACATTTCCCCCAACCCCAACCAATTTATCTGAGAACCTAAGCAAAATGTAAAGAAAATGACAGAAGTCAGAGATATCTAGTCAATGCATTTACTTCCTGTGTTCTTTCCTCCCTCCATGATTTTGCCACAGCAATGCTCTCTCTCTGTCTCTGTCTCTCTCTCTTTATCTCTCTCTCTCTCTCTCTCTCTCTCTCTCTCTCTCTCTCTCTCTCTCTCTTTTCTTGGTCTGTCTTTCCTGAGACAGTGTTTCACCTATCCCAGGCTGGCCTTGAACTATCTGTTCTGTCAAGCATGAACTTCACCTTTTGGCTCTCCAGCTCCCACCTCTCAAGTGCTGGGACAATATGTGCATGCCATTATTTGCCACTGAGGATGGAATCCAAGGTATATTAGGCAAGCACTCCACCAACTGAGCTGCATTCCCAGCCTATAACTCACCTTTTTAATGTCAGTTTGAATCTTACTTTCTCTTCAACCTCTCCTACCTTGTTTCTACATATGACCATGTTCATCTTCCCAACATCATCCTTAGTATTCCTGGAATTCATCTAATACTTAACTTATATGGAGTTCTGTTTTTTATCTGATAATCTATTTGTACAGTAATCTGTACAAGTCCTAAAAGCTTGTAGGCAGTGAGAATATTATCATATCTGTTGGGTATCAGCTCCTTTGCACTTCCTTTGTGCAGCAGTATAAATTTGAAACTTTCAGGACAAAAGGCAGTAGCAGAGGCAGATGCTATATTCAGAAGCATTAGGCTGAAGTAGATTAACAGAAGGACCTATCACCACAAATTGGGTTGGGACAATTGAACTGACAAAGGATCCTAAGACTAGCTATTGTTGGAACCTGTTATTAACCATATATGCCAAGGATAATCATGTCATAAAGGCACCTTGCCAAAGAGAAATAAGCTCCTGACAGGACGTGAAGCCAGACAGGAGGGCCTGGGAAACAGAGACCCAGACTTCAGCCCTTTCACTTCTTGCTGGTACCTTTCTCTGGCCAGACCCAGCCATAAGCTAGTGAGCCAAGGCATTCATGTATTCTGTTTATGATAGTCACTCTTTCCAGGAACAAACTGAGGTGAAACAAGATGGAGAATGGATATTGGGACAAAAAGGATAGATAGACGGTAACTGCAAAAGACCACCTCATGCTGCTGTGTCACTTAAATATTTAATGCTCTGTTTCACTCAAAAGGACCAGTGGATTTATTGATTATTATTTGTGTTACTTATTGATCTGAAGATCAGGATTAATCTATAGAGTTTCAATTAAAAAGTATAAATCAGCACTACCAGGTATGGTCTGAATCTTTATGTCCCCACACTTCTGATTCATACATTGAAACTTAATTCCCCATACAGTAGTGTTGGGGAGTAGAGCATCTAGGACATAATGAGGTCACAAAGACACTTGGTGGGACTTCAGCCTTTGGAAAGAGGCCTGAGGGAGCTTCTTCTCCCTTTTTACTAAGTAGGGATGGTGATTATCATCTATGATGAACAGGTTGTCAACAGACACCTAATTTATACTCAGCTTGAACTTGAACTTGCCAGCCTCTAGCACTGTAAGGAGTAAATGTTGTTTATGTATTGGGGGAGTATTTTGTAATAGCTGTTTGAGTGCTCTAAGATAAATAACGTATGTCTGGAGCCTTAAAGGAAATAAGAGCTAACTGATAGGAATTCAGAGTTCTGTTGTAATCACTGGCTTTGCAAAAGGAGAAGGGCGAAAGGGTATTTTTTTTCTAGAGCTGTACTGCTTATTCAGTGTTGTAGAAATACAGGAAAAACAAAACAAAACCAAAAAGCACTTAGGACTTCAAAACAACTTTTGTGTTGAGGTTTTAGCCAGTGTTAAGATCACTAGAGTTTTAGAAATGTCATTAAATATCTATTAATGCAACTGTTTTAGCTCTCTTTATCATTCCATTAAAGGGAAAAGAGGGAAATTTTTCCTCTATCATATTTGGTGGGAAAATCACATGACTTGGTCCCAAGTATTATTGAGCTAGTAACACCTCATGTTGTATTTGTAGTAAATATTGCCTCCATCCACTGTGGGGTTCTGATGCAAAAGCACTGTGCTGCACTGAATAGTCACAGAATAAAGACCATAAGATTGTAATGGCAAAGATCTCTTGTAACATTTGCGTTTGTCCTCAGAAGGCAGTTTCCTTTGGTATCATATAAATGAGAATTTTCTTTTGAGCACATCTTTAATTAGTATTGACTAAAAATAATAAATAATCAAATTTGATGATAACATTTTGTCCAAAATATAACTTAGACTCTTGGCAAACTCCAACATGTTTTAGAAATAGAGAACATAGTCTGTTGGAAACTTCCATTTAATTTTAAAGGAAAGCAAAGCAAATCAGAATCCTGGGAGATTCTAGGACCCAGGAGTCCTGCCAAGCCCAGGCAAAGCTTTTGCAAATCCCAGACTCTCATGCATTTTATTTCCTGCTCACCACTTCCAGGGAAATAGAATTCTTCAAGAGGTTTCAGGGTAATGAGTTTCCCTGGAGGCCCTCACTCTGAATTTTGAGAAGTCTCTACTGAGGCAACTGGTTGAGAAAGGAGTCAGATGTGGGCTGTGTACTTAGTTCTGAAGTGGCAGTTTCTATCTTCTGGGGCACTCTGGCATGACTGGCCCTTACATGGCTTCACACTGATATCCCAAATCCTAGCTTAACTTTATTTGCATCTCAGCTCTACTTGAAAGAAAAATAAAACCTGTTAGCTCTTTTGACTTCCCATCCACCTCCACACACCTCTGGAACTTCTGTCGTCTCTTTGCCCGCTCTTTCTTTAGATTTTATTTCTCCTTCTGTGCGTCTCTGTTGCTCAGCTATGGTGCTGACAGCCTGCTCAATCTTTTTTCCTACGTCTGCTCTAACCTTTGTCTCAGATAGTACTCAGATTCACCATCTTGTATTCAACCTTTAGAAAAACTTCCACGTCTTACTTCACCTGGTCCTTCAAAAGAAAAGCACAAGATAAAATTGCTTCCTTCCTTCCCTCTGCTCCCTCTTGCTCTCTGCTCCTTCCTCCCTTCCCATCTCCCTTACTGTTAAAAGCACTGGGAAAGGGTTTCAATGGTAGAAAACTTGCCAACAGAGGTTGAGATTTCTCCTGTGGTTACTTATGTCAAATACATGCTGTGGAGAATTTAAGATTCCCAACTTTGAATGGGATTCACTGAGAGAGAATGGAAGTCAGAAGGGAGAGAGAGTGAGAGAGATAGAAAATTCTTGAAGGAGAAAGGGTTTGTTTGTTTATTTGACTTACAATCTGAAGACATACAGTCCAGCAAGGTGGCAGAGGCATGGTAGCCCTACCAGAGGTGGCTGGTTACATTGCATTTACAGTCAGAGGGCTGAAAGTGGACAGGAAGTAGGGCTAAGGCATAAAACCTCAATGCTCACTTCTTCCAACAAGGCCCTAACTCTTAAAGATTCTGTTCTTATCAAACAGCGCCACTAGCTGGAGACCAAATGTTCAAACATGTGAACTTATGGGGCACACTTCACATTTAAAACACAGCATATATATATATATATATATATATATATATATACATACAATATACATATACAACATATAAACATATGTATATATACATATGTGTGTATACACACACACACACACACACACACACACACACACACACACACACACACACAATATTATACCCTTCCTAGCTGAAGGTATTTCTGGGCTCTGATGTCTTGCTGTAAGTAGGCAAACACAATGAAATAATCTAAGAAGCTGCAAGCAAATGAACTTTGTTGACACTATCATAAATGCGTTTAATCAACTCCTCTATGTGTCGTGTGGCATAGCCAGACTATCAAATGTAAACAAGGCCTAGAGAGGATGCCATGACTGATGTGAAATCTCTGGGAATTCCACATCAGGATGAGCTCACAGGGCTCAGAGACAAAGAAAACGTCTCTGTTTGAAATTAAGCCAGAAGAATTTGAATTACATCATAGTCAACTGCAGAAGCAAATTTGCACACAATCATTGCTAACAAAAAAAAAGGCTATTCCCTAATCTTCCAAAAGTATGAGGATCCTAATAGGGATGCATGCAGGGAATGAGAGAGACTGGTAGTGCTTTCTGTTGTGCTTAACTGGTTTGACTTAAGTAATATGATATGGGTGACAGGTTCTGATTTTCTGAACCTCCTTCCCTTTACATGCTGTGAACATACTAAACCAAAAGGGTGCACCGAAAATTGGAGGGTAGACACAATTATCCTTAGACTGGAGAAGGAAAGTTGATCATATTGCTAAGACTTGGTAACATCTCCCCCTTTGTTCTATTTCTAAAATCCCCAGGAAGCCTTCTGATTCAGAATTTGATTTCCTGTGTAGCTTACATCCCAGAAGGGATGTGCAGACAGTTGGCCTAGCTCCTGGACTAAGCATGCCTCCAGTTGCACATGAATAAATTGGCTTTCGACAGAGTGAATCTGAATCTGAGGTTGCTTTACATGAATCTGGCTCTAGAAACGCATGAGCTGAAAAGCTGCAGTGGAAGTTCAGGAAAGGGCATTGGGAATGAGATGTGGGCATCTGTGTAGATGTACAGAGGGAGATCCTGTGGGAGATGTGGGTATCTGTGTAGGTGTACAGAGCGATACCCTGTGGGTTTTCTTTCTCTCTCTTTTTTTTAAAGTATTTAATTAATTATTTTTCTCTATGGGAAGTTGACATTGGACTTTAAGATTTACTGACATCATATATGTTCTGGAGCTGAGGTCGTACTTGAATACTGGGGTAGCTCTTCCCAGTGCCCAATGTCTGCCTAGTCTCCACCAAGATATACTATATGAGCTTCTGAACAATCACACTCCAGCTTTCCCATGTATGTTAATACAGACTTCTGTGTATTAATTTAAAGAGTGATTTCTTTTTCTAAAGGAAATTCTAAGATGTGAAAGAAGAAACAGAATGAGATTGGAAAAACAATTAAATTGGAGGTACCCTGTAACAGGGTGACAATTAACAACACAGGTTAGCGAATAAAGAACCCAGTGCCATGGGTGAACAAAAATTATATGAAATGCTTCTCAGACTCTGGGCCCACAAGGACAACAGGAACTAATCAGAGGTTTTCTTTTGTTTTTTTTTTGAGACTGAAACACAGAAATGATCAAATACATTGCTTAAGAGGCAATGGTACAAGAGTATTCACCTCTTGGCTGAGTGTAGAGGTGTTCAGCCTACAGGAGGAGTCGAGGATGGAACATTCTAGAATGGAAAGTGAATATTTTGATGTTAAGAGCCCAGCTCATCTTGATCATCCAAATGCGTACAGTGGATGGTGACTAAAAGGTTTTTTGGTGAAAACACAGAGATATTTTACTGGAAATTCAGGAAGTATATTAAAATAACCAATTTCAGAACAAAACAAAATAGCCTTAGCCAGCAATCCAAAATGTCCTTCTCTCTTAGGAAGCTCTTCTCACTCTGAGAGGTTACGTGGATTTCTGAATGAGAACATTTATAACATTGACTGGATGGAAGTAATGTCTACCTGAATAAGTCAGAGCTTTGGGGATTTGCATGATTGAAAGATAATCTTTTATTGTGGAGTTTATGATGTGACTCTTCTTAGACTTTTAACCCTATGGAGTATAATTTGAGGTTCTTGGAGGGTTGGATAGTGCCCCGGTAAGGAGAGATGTACTGTGGGCTGCAAATCCCTTCCCTTTAGGAAACCTACCTTAGCATTAGGGGCTACTTCTCGAATACTGTTTCTTCAGGTTTAAGCTGCTGTTCCCCTTCTGGGGCATTGTGAAACGCTTAATCTTTTCAAGTCAAATGCAAACAATTCCACCTCAAAATAGCAGAGCTGAATCCATCCCTGGTGCATGAGGGGGCTTTTTGGAACCCACTACCTATGATGGGACACCTGGTGCAGCCTTGAGGCAGGGGGGAGGGCTTAGACTTGCCTCTACTGGATGTGCCTCCCCATGGGAGGCCTTGCCTTCTTGTGGAGGGGGACTCGGGGGAGTGGGTTGGGGGAGAGGCTAGGGGTAGGAGGAGGGAAGAGGGGGATCTTTGATTGGTGTGTAAAATGAATGAAAAATTTTTCTTAATTAAAAAAAAGAAGAAAAAAAATAGCAGAGCTCACTTTAAGCTGATCTGGCAGCCAACCAGAAAGGGCATGTATGCTGCACTTCAATCAGACAGATGAAGTCTTCGTGCAGGCTGTAGGAGAGCAACTGGGGAGAGAATTTTTATTTCTCCCTCTCCTTTCTTCCCCCTCCACCCTTCAAACAAACTTACTTAAACACACTTAAAACTTACTGGTAGACTTCCCTTTTTTTCCCTTTTTTTAAACCTGTTGGAGCTAAACTTTTCCCTTCTCATCTGACTCTTCCATAATTTGGATGCACCCTGATGAGGCTACCAGCATATCCTGATACTTCTTTGTCCTTGGCTGAAATGAAGCCCAGGCACTGTATACTGCAAAAAGATCTCCAGAGAAAAGGCAGAGTAAGTGATGGTTTGAAAGCAGACACAGTTCTCCAGGTTCAGCCCGGGATTATAGAAGGCTTGGGTGTCGTGAAGACACTGAGAAGCACACTGTCTTGCTCTTAATGGAGGCAGCAATGACAAGAACTGTACAGGTGGCATCATCTCACACACAACTTTACCTCTGAACTAAAGAGAGGAAGGACTTTGTGTAGCATGCTTGGGCATGTCAACAGCAGCTGGCAAGGTCAGCACTCATCCTTGACAAACAGAAGATGGCTACATGCTGACATGTCACAGCATGAGTACTAAAAATAGATCTTGTGGACTGGGGAGATGCTCAGTGAGTAAAACTTGATAACCAGAGTGAGAATTGAGAGAACCAATGCAAAAAACAAACAAACAAACAAACAAACAAACAAACAAACAAAAACTTCAAGCCCCTATGAGCAGATAAAAGACAGTAGAATCACTGGGCAGCTTGCCTGGGATTCGCCCAGTAAACACCAAGAGATCCTGTCTTAAACCAGGTGGAAGGTTAACACTTTGGTTGTCTTCTGACCTCCACATATTCACTGTGATATATACACTGTGGCAAACACTCTATTGAACTCACAAATACACACATGTGAACACACATATATGTGTATACATTATACAATTATATGAAGTGTAATTATACCATGTGTACACATATACGTACTTGTATATATTATATATATATATATATATTAATATATATTAAGCTTTGGTGATTGACATGTACAGCAGGAGCTGTCTCTCATTGACAGGCTAAACAAATCTTTTTTTTTATGTGTTAAAGGAGTGTATAGGGCTATGGTGCCAGCTCTAACTTGTCCTGCTTCATGTGACTACTCTATGGTTTCTTCAAAGAATGCTTTTGTGCCTGGTAACATTTCAAATTTGGGAGTTGCTCTAAATCCATCTTTTCAAGAGGTGTGTATCTTCCAATAAAAATGATTGACTAGACCTGGGAGATAAGGCCCTACTAGATGAGGGCAGAGCTAACTAGATGAACTAGCATTACCTTCCTAAACTCTGGCATGCTTGACTTAGGTGTTTGTTTGAGTTTGCACCCCTATAGCAAATAGCTTCTGAGCATCATTTGTCTCTGTATAGATTATATTGTGTTACTTTGTAGTCCAAAGCTTTTGGCTGGGGAGATGGCTCTAAGGGTAAAGTGTTTGCCTTCTATTCATGATAACCTGAACTTGGTCTTCAGAATCCACGTGAGAAAATTGTTTTTGAGGCATGCTTATGATCCAAGCCCCGGGGAGGCAGAGACAGGCATGTCTCTCTGGCTTGCAGCTGAATTGGTGGGTCCCAGACCAAGTGACAGACCCTGTCTTAAGAAACCAGACAAATGGCACCTGAGGAATGACTTTTGAGGTTGAGGTTGAGCCTTTGAAGACACACAAGACACACATGCAGCTTTGCATGGCCCTCTATTATTAGAACAATTGCTTAAAGCAGATTGGAAACAAAAGCTTCTTTGCTGAAGCTGGCTTTTATTCCCACATCTATCAGGATGACCACACACCCTCTAATTTCATTGTCTTTCTAGTTCTCTGTTCCCTGAACTCTTTCTGAGCTGAAGCAACCTGCACTCTAAGTCCATGTTAGTATGTCTGTTGGGAGGCCCTGCTGGTCAGAGGTCGCAATCTGCCAAGGCCTGGCGCTCTTTCTAAGCTGGGCAGTATGGAGGACTCCCTTTCCCACAACAGGGGCTTCCTGCTCCCTACCTAACCTTATCTGGAGAATGTCTCTAGGCCTGGATGTACGATTTATATCAAGGATGTCCCTTGACATAGCTCCCTACAAATGTTCTTCCCCTGCTGCCCACAAGATAATTAAGTTAATGCTCTAGCCATTCTGATAGGGCCATGCTTCCACTAATCCAGCTATATGATAGGAATGTGCCACTTAATGCAAATTAGGGTTTGTCCTCAGGCTTCCCAATCCTATATATTACCTATACATTGGAATAAAGTTGAGTTGTCTCACTGAAGTCATCTCCCAGAGGGCTATCTCCATCATATCCACAGTCATCTGAACCCTGTTCTCTGCTTCTGCTCCCTCTACACTTGGAGATTTTCAAGAAAGAAGGAGAACCACATATGTCCATTGTTATTGTGCTTGCTCAGCTCATATTTTGGTAGTCGTGTTGGTGATATTATAGGTATAGCTTTCTGACATTCTAGGAGACACAGTCTCACAGCAAAAACCCTGATTCTCTTGCTCTACAATCTTTCTGTCCCCTCTTCCACAATAATCCCTGTGATCCTTGAACCTTTTCTTTTTTCTTTAGTTCACTCATTGATTCATTCATTCATTCTTTTTTTGTGGATTTTAAGACTCATCAAATACCAACCTAGCTTTTAGGAGCATCTATGGACTTCTGCAGAATTTGTACACATTAACAGCATGTTTTTAAAATGAGTGACATCTGAGTTTCTAATCCTGTTCCTCATATCCATCATTGATTCTTGAGCACTTATACAACTTACTTTCTGTGCAGTCTAGAGTTTCTTTTGTGTAGCTACCGATAGAAATGATATATCTTCCAAAAAGTATAACATAGTGTTATGATTCAGGTGGCACTGAATGGATCAGCACAGTGTATATATATGCACACTTAAGCTTATCCTTGTAACCATTCTACCTTCTCCAGCCATGCATGATATGTTAATTTTTGTAGGTAAGTGAAAAAGCCTTTTTTATTCTTAAAAGTTACAAATAAGTAGACAAAGTCAGTAAGCCCCAGAATGAAATGTCCTTCAACTCTGTCAACTAAAATATTTTTGGTTATTTTAATAACTGATTCCTCTTAAGATCATTAAAAGTCTCCAGTGAAGCCTTCCAGAACTGATTTTTGTTTTTTGTTTGTTTCCTTTTATTGAAAATATATTTTCCTCACATAATATATTCTGATTAAGGTTTCTTCTCCTTCTGCTCCTCCCAGTTCCTCCTCACTCCAACTCAATCCATCCCCATTCTGTCTCTCATCAGAAAACAAACAGTCTTCTAAGGGATAATAATAAAATATAATATGATAAAACAAAAGCTAACACATTGGAATTGGACAAAAGAAATAAACAGATGGAAAGAGCCTAATAGAAGTGCAAAAAACAAACAAACAAATAAACAAAAACCCCACTGGAGACCACTTCTTCACACACTCAAGAATCCTGCAAAAAACATTAAACTGGACACTGTAATATCTACTTAAAGAACCTATTGGGCAAAAAGAAAGGAGAAAAAAAACCATATAAATAAAAGAAAGTTAAAGTAAAAAAAATTAAAAGATGAGATTAAAAAGAAAAAAGAAAAAAGAGAAGCCTTGCTTGACACAACATAATGAGACAATGAACCTCCAAAGTTGTCACAGAGTTAATTTTCTGTTGGCCTTCTACTGCTAGGAATGTAGCCTACTCTTAAGAGTAGTTTGTTTCCCCAGTGAGACTCCCTTGGAGGAAATTAAATTTTCATTTGCAAGTATTTATCAATTGGAGATTGCTTCTGGGTTAGGGATGGGGGCATGTGCCCACTTACTTCAGTTCTAGGACCCCAATCTAGTGCAGATCTGTTTAGGCCCTGTGCATGTTGCCTCAATCTCTATGAACTCATATATGAGTTGATCCTGTTGATTTAGAGGGCCTAGTTTCCCCTATGGCTCTTATACTCTTTCCACCTGCTCTTCTATGGAGCCCCTGCTCTCTGATGGAAAGAAGTTGATGGAGACATCCCATTTAGGACTGAATGTTTTAGTCAATTTGTCTCTAGGTTAAGAGCTTTGATAAGTCCCATCTTGCCCCGGACTTCCCTTCTGAAGCACAGGTGTGTCCCCTAACTTGCCCCCGACCCCATCCCTGGGCACCAGCCACTCTGGGGAAGACCTGCCCAACTTGGCCCCAGGTTCTGGTCACCGGGCAGGTTCCCTTCTAGCCCCACCGGGAAGGATCCCCTTCTCCAAGACCCCTGGCAGACCCTGCAGTCTCCACGCCCTGCCCCCACGCCCATCCACCCGAGCCCCACGCCTCTTCTTGAGACTTAGAGGCTGGCCCCCAGCTCCCATCTTGCCCCGGATTTCCCATCTGGAGGAGAGAGAGAGAGAGAGAGAGAGAGAGAGAGAGAGAGAGAGGAGAGCACCCATCCTCCCCCAGACTTCCCTTCTGAACAAGAGCTCCCATCCTGCCCGGACTTCCAATTTGGACAAGAGAGCTCCCATCTGGACAAGAGAGAGAGACTTCCTGAATCTGTCAGCTCTGTCTGAACCAAGTGTGCGGATAAGGCCAAGAATGAACCACAAGGAGATGGGCAGACGTCAAGGCAGAAACACATACAACAAAATGAATAGCAATACACCATCACCAGGCCCTAGCCCTCCTCCAACACCTAGACCTGAACATCAGAAATTGGAAGAAGCAGAAGAAAATAGCCTTATGAATGTCATCATGAAGACGCTAGAGGCTCGTGTAGAGGAAAAGACAAAAAAATGTGAAGAATGCTATAAACAACTAGAAGAAAGGGCAAACAAATTAGAAGAAATCAAAAAAGTCCTGGAAGAGAACAATAAAATACTGAAAGAAAATCAAGAAAAATCAATGAAACAAATGAAGGAAACAGTCCAAGACCTGAAAAGGGAAATAGAAAAAATGAAGAAGACACAAACAGAGGGAATGCTGGAAATAGAAAATCTGAGAAAACGATTGGGAACTTCAGATGCAAGTATAATCAAGAGAATGCAAGAGATGGAAGAGAGAATCTCTAGCGTTGAAGATACAATAGAAGAAATAGATTCATCAGTCAAAGAAAACACTAAAGTCAACAAAGTCATGAACCAAAATGTCCAAGAAATTTGGGACACCATGAAAAGACCAAACCTACGAATAATAGGGGTAGAAGAAGGAGAAGAATACCAACTCAAGGGCACAGAAAATATATTCAAGAAGATCATAGAAGAAAACTTTCCCAACTTAAAGAAGGAAATGCCTATGAAGATACAGGAAGCCTATAGAACACCAAACAGACTAGACCCCCCAAAAAAGTCCCCTCGCCACATAATAATTAAACAATTAAACGTACAGAATAAAGAAAGAATATTAAGAGCAGCAAAGGAAAAAGGCCAAGTGACATATAAAGGCAAACCTATCAGAATAACACCCGATTTCTCAATGGAGACTTTGAAAGCCAGAAGGTCCTGGACAGATGTAATGCAGACACTAAGAGACCATGGATGTCAGCCTAGACTAATATACCCAGCAAAACTTTCAATCATCATAGATGGAGTGAACAAGACATTCCATGACAAAGCCAGATTTAAACAATATTTATCCACAAACCCAGCCCTACAGAAAGCACTAGAAGGAAAATTCCAACCTAAGGAAGTCAGATACACCCTCGAAAACGCAGGCAATAGATAAAGCCACAGCAGTAAACCCCAACGAAGAGAAGTACACACACATCACCACCAAAAAATAACAGGAATGAACAATCACTGTACATTAATATCCCTCAATATCAATGGACTTAATTCACCTATAAAAAGACATAGGCTTACAGAATGGGTACGAAAGCAGGACCCATCTTTCTGCTGCATACAAGAAACACATCTCAAATTCAAAGATAGACACTACCTAAAAATAAAAGGCTGGGAAAAGACTTTCCAATCAAACAGTCTTAAGAAACAAGCGGGTGTAGCCATCCTGATATCCAGCAAAATAGACTTCAAACTAAAATCAATCAAAAGAGATCAAGAAGGGCATTACATACTCATCACAGGAAAGATCCACCAAGATGAAGTCTCAATTCTGAACATTTATGCCCCAAACACAAGGGCACCCACATATGTAAAAGAAACATTATTAAAGCTTAAATCACATATAAAATCCCACACATTAATAGTGGGAGAACTCAACACCCCACTTTCACCACTGGAGAGATCCCCCAAATCAAAACTTAACAGAGAAATAAAGGACTTAACTGATGTCATGACTCAAATGGACTTAATCGACATCTACAGAACATTCCATCCTAACAAAAAAGAATATACATTCTTCTCAGCACCCCATGGAACCTTCTCTAAAATCGACCACATATTTGGTCACAAAACAAATCTAAACAGATACAAAACAATTGGAATAACCTCCTGTGTTCTATCAGACCACCATGGTCTAAAGTTGGATTTCAACAACAACAAAAACTACAGAAAACCTACAATCTCATGGAAACTGAACAAAACCCAACTGAATCACCAATGGGTTAAGGAAGAAATAAAGAAAGAAATTAAAGACTTCCTAGAGATCAACGAAAATGAAGACACCACATATCCAAACCTATGGGACACTATGAAAGCAGTACTAAGAGGGAAATTCATAGCACTAAACGCCCACATAAATAAGCTGGAGAAATCTCACACTAGTGACTTAACAGCACACCTGAAAGTTCTAGAACAGGAAGAAGCAAAGTCTCCCAGGAAAAATAGATGCCAGGAAATTATCAAAGTGAGAACTGAAATCAATAAAATAGAAACAAAGAGAACAATACAAAAAATTAATGAAACAAAGAGTTGGTTCTTTGAGAAAATCAACAAGATAGACAAGCCCTTATCCAAACTAACCAAAAGACAGAGAGAGAGCATCCAAATCAACAAAATCAGAAATGAAAAGGGGGACATAACAACAGACATTGAGGAAATCCAGAGAATCATCAGATCATACTTCAAAAACCTCTATTCCACAAAACTGGAAAACCTAAAAGAAACGGATAATTTTCTGGATAGGTACCACATACCTAAATTAAATCAAGACCAGATAAACTATTTAAATAGTCCAATAACCCCTAACGAAATAGAAACAGTCATTAAAAGTCTCCCAACCAAAAAAAGCCCAGGACCAGATGGTTTCAGTGCAGAATTCTACCAGATCTTCAAAGAAGAGTTAACACCAATACTCTCTAAATTGTTCCACACAATAGAAACAGAAGGAACATTACCAAACTCCTTCTATGAGGCTACAATTACCCTGATTCCCAAACCAAACAAGGATACAACAAAGAAAGAGAACTACAGACCGATCTCCCTCATGAACATTGATGCAAAAATACTCAATAAAATACTGGCAAACAGACTCCAAGAACACATCAAAACAATTATCCACCATGATCAAGTAGGATTCATTCCAGGGATGCAAGGATGGTTCAACATACGAAAGTCTGTCAATGTGATACACCATATAAACAAACTCAAAGAAAAAAACCACATGATCATCTCACTAGATGCTGAAAAGGCATTTGACAAAATCCAACACCCCTTCATGATAAAGGTCTTGGAGCGATCAGGAATACAGGGAACATACCTAAACATAATAAAGGCAATTTACAGCAAGCCAACAGCCAACATCAAGTTAAATGGAGAGAAACTCAAAGCAATTCCACTAAAATCAGGAACGAGGCAAGGCTGTCCGCTCTCCCCATACTTATTCAATATAGTACTTGAAGTTCTAGCCAGAGCAATAAGACAACATAAGGAGATTAAGGGGATACAAATTGGAAAGGAAGAAGTCAAGCTTTCCCTATTTGCAGATGACATGATAGTATACTTGAGCAACCCCAAAGATTCCACCAAGGAACTGATACAACTTATAAACACCTTCAGCAACATAGCAGGATACAAGATCAACTCAAAAAAATCAGTAGCCCTCCTATATACAATGGACAAAAAAGCGGAGAAGGAAATCAGAGATACATCACCCTTTACTATAGCCACAAATGACATAAAATACCTTGGGGTAACACTAACCAAGCAAGTGAAGGACCTATATGACAAGAACTTTAAGTCCCTGAAAAAAGAAATTGAAGAAGATGTCAGAAAATGGAAAGATCTCCCATGCTCATGGATAGGCAGAACTAACATAGTAAAAATGGCAATCTTACCAAAAGCAATCTACAGATTCAATGCAATCCCCATCAAAATACCAACACAATTCTTCACAGACCTGGAAAGAATAATACTCAACTTCATATGAAAAAACAAAAAACCCAGGATAGCCAAAAGAATCCTGTACAATAAAACAACCTCTGGAGGCATCACGATCCCTGACTTCAAGCTGTACTATAGAGCTACAGTAATAAAAACAGCTTGGTACTGGCATAAAAACCGACATGTGGACCAATGGAATGGAATTGAAGACCCTGACATTAATCCGCACACCTATGAACAAATAATTTTTGACAAAGAAGCCAAAAGTGCACAATGGAAAAAAGAAAGCATCTTCAACAAATGGTGCTGGCAAAACTGGATATCAACATGTAGAAGGCTGCAAATAGATCCATATCTATCATCGTGCACAAAACTTAAGTCCAAGTGGATCAAGGACCTCAACATAAATCCAACTACTCTGAACCTGCTAGAAGAGAAAGTAGGAAGTAGTCTTGAACGCATTGGCATAGGAGACCACTTCCTAAATAGAACACCAGTAGCACAGACACTGAGAGAAACAATCAATCAATGGGACCTCTTGAAACTGAGAAGCTTTTGTAGGGCAAAGGATATGGTCAACAAAGCAAAGCAACAGCCTACAGAATGGGAAAAGATATTCACCAATCCCACATCTGACAGAGGACTGATATCCAGAATATATAAGGAACTCAAGAAATTAGACATCAAAATGCACAACAGTCCAATTAAGAAATGGGCTATAGAACTAAACAGAGAATTCTCAACAGAGGAAACTCAAATGGCTGAAAGACATTTAAGGAATTGCTCAACATCCCTAATCATCAGGGAAATGCAAATCAAAACAACTCTGAGATACCACCTTACGCCTGTCAGAATGGCTAAGATCAAAAACACTGAAGACACCTTATGCTGGAGAGGATGTGGAGCTAGGGGAACTCTCCTCCACTGCTGGTGGGAATGCAAGCTTGTACAACCACTTTGGAAATCAATATGGAGCTTTCTTAGAAAATTGGGAATCCATCTCCCCCAAGATCCAGCTATACCACTCTTGGGCATATACCCAAGGAATGCTCAACCACACCACAAGAGCACTTGTTCAGCTATGTTCATATCAGCATTGTTTGTAATAGCCAGAACATGGAAACAACCTAGATGCCCTTCAACTGAAGAATGGATAAACAAAATGTGGTACATATACACAATGGAATACTACTCAGCAGAGAAAAACAATGACATCATGAGGTTTGCAGACAAATGGATGGACCTAGAAAAAAATCATCCAGAGTGAGGTATCCCAGACTCAGAAAGACAAACATGGTATGTACTCACTCATAACAGGATACTAGATGTGGAACAAGGATGACTGGACTGCTACTCACATCACCAGGCAGGCTACCTGGAAAACAGGACCCCAAGAAAGACACAGGGATCGCCCAATGACAGGGAAATGGAATGAGATCTACATGAACAGCCTGGACATGAGTGGGGGTAGTGAAGGGTGAGGGTCGAGGGAAAGAGAGCTTGGGTGAGTGGGAAATCCCAGCTGGATCAACAACAGAGAGGGAGAACAAGGAATAGGAGACCATGGTAAATGAAGACCACATGAGAATAGGAAGAAACAAAGTGCTAGAGAGGCCCACAGAAATCCACAAAGATACCCCCACAACAGACTGCTGGCAATGGTCGAGAGACAGTCCGAATTGACCTACTCTGGTGATGGGATGGCCAAACACCCTAATTGTCGTGCTAGAAACCTCATCCAACTACTGAGGGATCTGGATGCAGAGATCCATGACTAGGCCCCAGGTGGATCTCTGGGAGTCCAATTAGCGAGAATGAGGAGGGTTTATATGAGAGAGAATTGTTGAGACCAAGGTCGGATAAAGCACAGAGACAAATAGCCAAACAAACGGAAACACATGAAATATGAACCAATGGCTGAGGGGTCACCAACTGGATCAGGCCCTCTGAGTGGGTGAGACAGTTGATTGGCCTGATCTGTTTGGGAGGCATCCAGGCAGTGGCACTGGGTCCTGTGCTCATTGCATGAGTCGGCTGTTTGAAACCTGGGGCCTATGCAGGGTCGCTTGGCTCGGCCTGGGAGGAGGGGACTGGACCTACCTGGACTGAGTTCACCAGGTTGATCTCAGTCTGTGTGGAAGGCTTTGCCCTGGAGGAGATTGGAATGGGGGCCGGGCTGGGGGGAAGGTGAGGGGGCGGGAGGGGGGAGAACGAGGGAATCTGTGCCTGTATGTAGAACTGAATTGTATTGCAAAATAAAAATTAAAAAAAAAAAGAAATATTAGACTGCAAAGGAGGTTTAAAAAATAAAAAAAAAAGAGCTTTGATAAATTCCTCCCTCATTGTGGCCTCTCTATTTTTATTTGTAAATGATAAGAGCTCACTTAAGACTGAGTTTTAGCACATAGATTGTCAGGTGGTATTGGAAGTAGGTCTCACAACTGCTTTGTTGTAGTTTCAGACATTAAGGAATTTGCAATTATATTGAAAAGAGAGTAATTTAAAAGATAAGCTTTGGTACATTAAGTCTGAGAGCCTATTTGAATATATAGCATTTCTTGTATAAGATGGCTCAAAGCTGTAAGTGGTTCAAGGCTCTGAGGGTGGAAAGGAAAGACTGTAGGATGTGACAGAGCAGAACAGACACAATTTGATTGGCAGAGATGTGAGCAACTTCCTTATTTGGATCATCATCCTGTTAGAAAGTTTCAGAGTATTCAAACAATGCTAGTTGCCTGTGTATGATTGACTGCCTCAGTTTCTTTTATTTTTAAAGTAACCACTTAAAGCAAATGGCCAAGAGTTAACCTGTTCAGTAAAAGTTATGGCAAGCTCTGGTTCCAGAAAGAACACCAGAGAACATTCCATTGAAGACCACAGCCTAGAGTGGGTGGTGTTTAAGCTGGAGAAGTTACACCAAGTCAGTTTGTCCCTCTACTTCCCTCCACCTCCTCTTCCTCCCCTGCCTTTAATATATATATCACATACACACACACACACACACACACACACACACACACACACACACACACACACACACATATGGTCTTGCTATGAAGCCCAGGAACTCTGGGCTCTGCTTCCTGAGTGCTGTGGTTATAAGTGTATGCTGACCAATTAGTCCCTCCTTCAGTTAAAGAGTTCAATTAAGAGATCTCCTTTAGTTTCTTCTTCTTTTAAAAATCTTTTTAATTTCTATGGTTCTATAATATTAAAGCAGAAATGTCAACACTGGAACAAGTTATTGTATATGTAGTTCACAGAAAATAGTTAGAAATCACATTTTTTTTTTTTTAATGTCTTTCCCTATTTGCAGTTAGGTAAAACTCTAACCCATCTTAGTTTAACACAAATGACAACACAGATCCAATTTCTAACCCTTTTATGTTAGTTACATCAATTCTATTCACCTTTAGTAAACATGTTAAAGAATCAAACAAATGCCTAGGAGTCTGTGGTACTGTGCTGTGAATGGCTCTTTGTTCTGGTTTTTCTGTGATATTTCTTCTGCATTTTACTGCCAAAGAGAGAGAGCTTGTAGTACAGTGGGCCTCAAGCCCACTCTCAGGATCTGTGCAGAGCCAATCAATCAAGAGTCTTTTCTTTGACTCCTTGTAGATAAGGCTGCCCTTCCTGGCAGGGAGAGACCTGCAGCTGTAGAGGGAACTAACCTCCTTTCCCTGCTATGGCTTAAGCCAGCAGCTTCTCTTTCACAGTCTCACAAACCACTTCATTATCATAATTTTGAGAATGTTGGCCGGGGAAAAGAGGTCAGTCAGTAGGCAGGAAAGGCAGAGATGTATGTGTTCATTTCTCTCCCCTCTTCATGGAGCTTTTGGATCTGATGTGGGTAGTGAATTCTAAGACACAGCTGTCCTTTCTTGAGAGTGGCAGCCTTGGGAATGGGGGTAGGGGATCAGATGAAGCAGTGTTTGCATTTGCTAATCATAATAAAAAAAGGCTCTTAGTAGCTCATTGATTAATCAGTCACTGCAGATTTCAATTACAACTTAGATACTTAGATGTTTATGTGGGGGTGGGGAGATGGGCAAATAAATTAAGCACTGGTTGTGACTGGCACCGTAACTGACTTCCATTGTGTGAATGAAAATTAAATTAATTCTTTCTCTCTAAATGTGCTTTGTGAATTTATAACGTGGTATGTAAATAAGTTGCTGTTGTTTCCAAAGCACAAAGTCATGTCTTAGACTTGATGAATATTTATTATTAAATCATGAAGTACAATTGTAATTAATTTTGTGAAAGATTGACATACTCTCGGGATGTATCAATTCTAGCTTATTTGTTAAACCAGGTATATGTGAAATGATTTTATGTTGTTAAGTACTCATAATTCCATGGTTTTTTTGGTAGTTAGACTGAAATTAACATACTTGAAGGTTATTGACAATAGATGCCTCCCTTATAATCAGCCTTAGACCCCCCTTTTTTTCCCATGCTAGTACACAAATTTTAAGGAGAAAGAAAACATTTCATTGTTCTTTTTAAGATTTAAAGTACCAATTAAGAGGGATATTAAAACACATGTGACATGGAAAAATGGGGAGGAGGAGTAAAAGTTTGATCAGGGGTGAGGATGGGCGAATGAAGGAGATGAGAGGGCAGGGAGCGTGGGTTAACCAAAACTAAGGATGTAAATAAGTTTTATAGAAACCCAATAGTTTTTAAGCTAATTTAAAATATAATTAAAACGTTTAAAGAAGCTTAAGCAGAAAAATCTTGAATGGGTGGATGCAGGAAGATAAGGCTCAAACCAGTTACCAGTGTATGCTTGTAACATACTTCCTTATGAGCCAACCTGGAATATTCCTGAGGGCCTAGCAACAGGCACTGTCAGAGGTCCTGATTGTGCTTAGCCAATAAGGAGTGACCACGCAATATCACCAGATTGCTGTCAGAGTTTCGGATTATGCTTAGCCAAGGAGGAATGATTACAAAATGTTACCAGGTTGGGATGCAGCCTGGGTCCTGGGAAGAGGGTATATAAAGCTTTCCATTACTGAATAAATGAGTCTGCTGTTTGTCTTTCACCTGACTCCTGGTGTCTGTGTTGTTGATGCTGTGCCTTCTTATCCCCTCCCCTGAGGGAGCCATTAGGACCCAGCAACAGGTGGACAATGCTGCTCTGAGAAGTCATGGGTCAGTAACTAAAAATTTCAGTGTTAGGTATGCGATAACTTCCTATGGGTTATTGATCAGAGAGACCTCAGAGGCACTCAAAATAACACAGACTATTGTCATTACTCTTGCTTGCTCATCATAACTAGATGGTAAGATCTTATTGCTGAAGACATCATATACTTTGGTTGCAAGATGTAGATAAATCAATCTCTAACTGACTTGGAAATTCTTTTCTTGCCAGCTAGCTTTCATAATGCCAGAGATGCTATGCTGGCTTCTGGGGGAGAAAAGATAACAGTGGTCTTACCCAGCCCTAGACATTGCATGTTACAATAGCGATCTACTAGGCAAGATGTGCTCACTGGTACAATAGTGGCATTAAGGTTATGTGTGTAACCAACTACTTTCCAATTGGATTTGATAGCTGCTCCTCAGGAGAGATTTCATGTTTGTTATTGTAAATCTGGTCAGAAGCATAGCTGGGGAGGTAATAGGCCATTTCAGGGAGGGAATAAATTGTTGATATTTTTCTTTTTTTTTTAATTATTTTTATTTTGTGCACATTGGTGTTTTGCCAGCATACACACACACACACACACACACACACACACACACACACACAGACACACACACACGTATGCCTATTGTGAAGGTGTCAAATCCCCTGGAGCTGGAATTACAGACAGTTGTGGGCTGCCATGTGGGTACTGGGAATTGAAATTGGGTCCTTGGGAAGAACAGCCAATGCTCTTAACTGCTGAGCCATCTCTCCAGCCCCTCTTGATATTTTTCTAACTGATCATATTAAACTGCCTTCTAAATATTTATCTTTATACCTATAAATTTATGTTGTTCTTTTGTTCTTAACCTTTGTTAAAGAATACCTTTGTTTGTTTTTTCCAAATTGGTATAGTTAATGCAAATGGACTCATAACTGGTCAAAATGCTGGGAGTAAGTGATTGTGAATGCTTAGCTATAGATGAGCTCTACGTATCATCTCCCTTCACCCAAGGCTTGGAAGACGTAACAAAAGTGGATGAAAAATATGTGAGAACTGTAGGATAGTGTAGAAAGCCATGAACCTTTGTCTTCTGAATGTGAGATGGCCATTGTACCCATGAAGGCATAGTACTTGTGGTTGCTTGAACAAGACCTACACAAGATCAAGTTGACAGACTATCTAACATGGGTGGGGGAGGTGCTCAGGAGAGTTCACACCTAGCTGAGGAGCTACTGGAAATTGATTGTTGCTAGGGGAGGGAAAGTCACATTTTCTTTGGTGGGTTGTCACCAGTAGGTTGCCTATGCTCCAGTAAATGGCTCTGAACCTACTCAAACATAGGCAGCACCAACTGGACTCAGTGGGTTATAGGAAGAAAGGAAAAGGCACACAAATTTGTAAGGGAGATGTGTGTGAGGGAATCCAGAGGAAGTTGAAGAAGTAGAAGATATGATCAAAATACACTGTACACAATGTATGAGATTTCAAAGAATAAATAAATACTCTGTGAAAAAAGAAAGGTGAGGGTTTTGCTAAATCCTGCTGAGGGAAGATTATTTTTTCCTAAAATACTGCTATTCTTGTAGATCTATTTTTCTTTCTTTAATTCTTCTTAATCTAAGAATGGTATCTGGTTTTATTTCTAACCTTTGTTGGCAAAATGGCTTTTTAATAAAGAAAAAGAAAGATTATTGAATCCTTTCTTAAGTGTTATTCCAAACTGATTTGTCAGTCACTTGGACAGGAAAGCATCCCTTAGAAAAGCTGTGTGTCCTAGAACTTTAAGAAATAATATACCATCTCTCCCAACATGTAGTTGGTACTATGGTTCTTTCTACCACCATCCTCTTTCATCCCTTGAGGTACACTACTTTGTTTCCTATGCTGTCTATCTCCTGCAGTAAGCTGCGTCGAGCTCATTAGAATTCACCCAGGGTGGAGGAGCTGAGAGTGGGGCAGAGTAAGATCTCAGTCACAGCCCATGGACTGTTTGGATATAGTATTCATTTCTTTTACTTTTCTAAATACTGCCTGATGTTATCCTCTCCAGATTAGGCAATCAATGCATAGTTTAGTGGTATCTTAGAGGTGCTTGTAGCAACCTAAGTGTCAATAGAATTGTGGGAGCATACAAAGAAAGTCAAGTTCTTCACACAAGTGCTGTTGTCTGAGTTGTGGGCAGTGAAGAGGCCTCCCTCTGTGCACTGTACACAGAATGATGTTGTTGTGAGGAAATCATGGCACCTCTTTTTAGGTTCTTAGTTTCATTGATAAAATAATTTAAAAGCAGACTTGGAATGAAGATCAAGGACAATTTTATTAGAGTTTAGGGGAAAATGATATGTGAGGTAACCTTGGAAACTGCTAGAGGATAGGGATGGACAAAAAGAGAGAAAGCCATGCACCCTTGAGTTACAAAAGATGTAAGAAAGCATGTGTGTTTAGCAATGGAGGTCAGCAAGCAGTTTCATAGTGGAAGAAAAGGGGCCTTCAAATAGTGAGAGAGACAGCCTAGAGGGTCATGGAAGTCACACCCAGGTTTTGGAAAGTTTCTGAAATAAAAAGTGGAGAAAGAAGAAAAGGAAAAATTATTTTCTCAAATAGAACTCATAGTATTGACTTAACAGCATTGCCGTGGAGAAAGGATTTAAGTGGTTGTTTTGAGAGCTGTTCTCTGAGGAGAAGTTCATTATTTTGTTGAGAGGATAATTATTCCTCCTATCACTTAAGCATGTTTTCAGGTGAATCACCTTTCCTATGAAGTTGAGTTTTAGTGAAATAATTGACAGGACCAGCTGAATGAACTAAAAATTTTTTAGATTTATTAATTTTATATGTATAAGTGTTTTCGCTGCATACATGTAAGAGCAACATGTGTGCCTGGACCCTGTGGAGGTCAGAAGAAGGCCTCTGGAACTGGAGTTATAAATAGTTGTAAGCCACAATGTGGGTATTGGGAACCAAATCTAGATACTTTTCAAGAACAACAATGCTTTTAATTACTTAATCTTCTCTCTAGCTCTTGGATTAACTCTTAAGGGAAGAGGCAACTGTATGTATTGTTCTAATCTTAGGAGTAGATCAGAATGTCATGTTTCCCCCAGGTTCCAGAGGTATTCCATTCTTTTGACTAGGAGAACTAAGGAAGAATAATTATAATCTTTTCCTTGTTAGAATTACTAGGAAAACAGGAGGTGGAGTCCAAAACTGACCATAAAGACAGGTCTACCCTCAAGGGAAGACTCCTAATTCCTTTCTAGGTTGCAAACATGTTGCTGTCCCTCTCTCCACTGGATATAGTCAACATTTCTTTCAAAACAATATAACATATTGAAAACAATGTCTTCAACAGTGGCAAAACTTTGGCTTTGAACGTATGTCTGAATATTGGAAAATCTAAAATTGTCATATAGAAATTTGGCAAAACTAGTATTTGTGTCAGTATCAGCAAAGGACTTAAAATACTATTTGTGTGTATGTGATTTATATGTAAATATCAGTATAAATCTGCTCTAAAATTAGCTTTAAAAAGCTTAAAAAACATTTCAAGCCTCTTTTACAAACAGAAGCCTAAATAACCAAGATATGCTATGACACACACACATAAATAGAAACAGAACTTCAATATAAAAAGTAGGATGTGAGTATAAGGCATATTAGTTTCTTGTGATTCCAACAGGCTATGTGCAAAGCTCTATTGTCTGAGTGTGCACAGGGTTATCTGTGGGCTCTCCTCCAGGCTCTGAGATCTCTGCAGATGACCCTCCTGTTTCTCAGGAATGGCACAGTGCCTTTAAGTAGTAACTTCTTACTACATGCTTATTTAAATAAGTAAGTTCTGATCTTTCCATAGTTCAACACAATAGAATGATTTCTCACTAAAGAGCACTCCTCACAGGGTTGGAGAGATAGCTGTCTGCAAACTGCTTGCTATATTTGGTGGTCTGAATGAAAATGGCCCCCATAGGCTCATATGTTTGAACACCTGGCCCTCAATTAGTGAAACTGTTTGGGAAGGATTAGGAGGTATGGTCTTGTTGGAGGAGGTATTTCACTAAAGGTGAGCATTGAGGTTTCAAAAGTCCATGCCAGATGCAGGGTTTCTTTCATTCTCTGCCTGCTGCCTTTGAAGATCAAGATGTAAAACTCCTAGCTGTTTACTCCTGTAGAGGCAGTGGGATCTGGAAGAATAGAGCTGATAAACAAGACAGACTTATCTTATGCAATAGCCAACTTTATTCAGAGCATCAGGCAATTTATGCTCTGAGGGTTAAAAAGAGTCGTATGAGTAAAGTATACAATCACAAGGACAAGCTGCACATCACAGACAAGCCAACTGTGGCAAAACCACATTTTTCTGTAAAAGCATATAAACAAATATCAATATCCAGTTGTAATGAATAATCTGAAGTAAATTCAGTCTTTTACATTTGGGAGGATCATGACAGCACATCCTAAGAACAATTCCATGTTTTGAAGAAACTGAGGTCACAAGACTCTCATCTTGTTTTCTTAAAATCACTCAGAAGTTTTGCATGACTTCATTCTTGGGAACATGTTCCAACACTCAGCTACTGCTCCAGTGCCATTCTTGTTGGCTTCCCACCATGGCATCATGAACTAACCTTCTAAAAGTGTAAGCAAGCCCCTAATTAAATGGTGTCTTTTATAAGAGTTGCCTTTGTCAAAATCTCTTCACAGCAATAGAACAGTAACTAAGACACTGTATAAGCATGATGGCTTGAGTTTGATCTTTAGAGGCTGAATTAAAAAAAAAAGAGTGATGGTTCACCTCCCAAGGCTGGGGATGTGGAGATAGGTGGAGATAGACAAACAGATCTCTAAGGTTCAGTATGAGTCAGCACTGCTCACACCAATGGTAGACTCTGTCCCCAAAACACAAGGGAACATCTGAGAATGACAGCTAAGCAGAAGTTTCTCTAGTCCCACCTGGTCCCGTGGTCCCATAGCTGCTTATAAAACAATTACTCACATGGAGTGGATAGCCATTCCAGCTTTGGTCTGGAAGTTCCAACCCCCATTGAGGCTTTGGTAACTGTCACGCCTACAAGGCAGGGCCAAGAGAGGGCCCTGAAGACCTGAGATCCGGATGTCCCACCTTCTCTTAGTTTCTGAACCCTGGATGCTAGAGGGAGACTGAGCAGAGTTCTCCTGAGAACACTGCCAGACTGTGCTACATCTTCCCCAGACCCTGCGACCTACCTATCCCTTCATTTGTAAGTTATGCCACTAATAAACCTCCCTTTTAACTATGTTGAGTGACCTTAATAATTTCACCAATACTCACAGGCTCATATTAATTACCAACTGTATGGCCTATGGCAGGCCTTTTGCTAGATAGCTCTTTCATCTTAAATTAACCCATTACTATTAATCTATGTATCACCAAGTGTTCCATGGCTTTACCTGGGTCCCATTACATGTTGCTCCTTGGATAGCTGTTTGGCATCTCCCTTTACTCTCCTTTCTCCTTTTACTATATGTCCTGGATTTTCCTGCCTGGCCCCATCCTGCCCTGCCATAGGCCAATGCAGATTTATTTATTAGCCAATGAGAGCAACACATATTCACAGCATACAGAAAGACATCCCACAGCAAAAATGTTGACCTCTGGCTTATACACACATAGCACATACACCTCACACATGTGTTCTCACACACATATGAACATACATAAACACACACACAGAGGGGGAGAGAGAGAAAGAGAGAGAGAGAGAGAGAGAGAGAGAGAGAGAGAGAGAGAGAGAGAGAGAGAGAGAACCATTCATAGATAAAGTGAATATTCTCATTTCTGTTCTAGTTTTATGATAAAATTATCTGACCAAAAATAACTGAGAAAAGGAAATGTTTTACTTCACCTTATACACTTTATACTTCTAGGTCACAGTCTATCACTGAGAGAAGTTGGGATAGGAACTCAAGCAGGAATTTGAAGCAGAAACTGTGAAGGAAAACTGCTTCATAGGTAGCCCACTCAGGTTCATGCTTAGCTAGCTTTATTACACAGCCCAAGACTACCTGCCTGAGGATGATACTGTCACAGTAGCCTAGGTCCTTCATTATCAATTAATATTTAAGACAATCCCCATAGACCTGTTTAATGACCATTCTGTTCTAGGCAATTCAGTTGAAACTCTCTTCTCAGATGACTCTAGGTCGTGTCAAGGTGACATTAAAGTTTTGTTCCTGTGTGAATCTGCTACCCCACTAAGTTTCTTCTGTTCCTGGCAGAGTTAATTTAAAAGGAATGTGCCTGAAGTAATTCAGATGGAAAGCACCAATTCTAGCCTGCCACACAAACTGATTATACAAAACAGAGAACTCATATACAAGGTGATTTTAATGTGTGGGTGAGAAACACATACACTCATGTAATCAGTTGTTGTTTTAGGATATAAGCACCATTAGATGTGACATGGGTTGGAAATGAGCAGGGAGACAGACAGAGAGAGAGACAGAGAGACAGAGAGAGAGAGAGATAGAGAGAGACAGACATACATACAGACAGACAGACAGACAGAAAGAGACAGAGACAGACAAAGAGACAGAGACAGAGAAGGAGAAAGACACACACAGAGAGAAAGAGAAAGAGAGAGAGACATGGAGATAGAGACAGAGAGACACAGTGGAAGGACACACAAAGAGACAAAGAGAAAGATACATACACAAGAGAGAGACAGACAGAGACAGAGAGATAGAGAGAGAAAAAAGAGAGAGAAAGAGAGATTCCAATAAGGAAGAGCATGAAACACCACAGTATTCCAAGACCTTTCTAGTTCACCCCATCCCAGGGTGCTCTCTTTACTGTATTTTATAAAGGATACCTTAATGACTTGTTGTCATAAACATTTCCTTCCCCTCTCCAGATGCCCAGAGTACCTTGTCTCACTTGCTCTTTCCTCAGATATAGCACTGTCCATCTTGCTTAACCCTTGTGTCTCAGGTTTCTTCTTGCTGCTATGACAAAAGCAACTTAATGGCAAAGGATTTGTTTCAGCTGAAAGTTCTAGGTTACAGTCTATCTTGATAAAGAAAAGGTGACTTGAAGTGGTTGGTTACCTTAAGTCCATGGTAGAAGAGGGCAATGCATGCATGCATGCTAGTGTTCAGCTTACTTTCTCCACTAATATATATATATATATATATACATATATATACAAATTATATTATATATTATATATCCCATAATTAAGATAGCTCTTCTCACATTGATCAGTGTAGTCAAGATAACCCCTCTGAGTATGCTCACAGGCCAACCTATTCTAGACAACTTTTCACTGACTCCTTTCTTGGCTGATCCCAGATTCTGTCAACTTGACAGTTGAAATAACCACCTCTTCTTGTTGGTATCTTCTCCTTGCTCATGAAAACAGGCTCTTTATTTCTTCCCATGGCTTTTGGAGCAGCTCCATCTTCACAGTAGGCTCTCACTCCATGACTATTGCAAAACGAAATACAGTCTAGTGACAAGACAGAAAGGTCACAACTCCTCCCCAAGAGATCAGTGATAGGCAGATTCTTCATTTAAGAACGCACTGTCATGGAGGTCTAGAGAGAAATGAAATGTGGGTTTATTTTTATTTTATTTTATTTTTATTTTTCCCAAGTGAGGTGGCTAATCAGCTGTGCTGTTTTCTGATGCACAGATGGAATCTTATCATGCAGATGAGTCTCTGAAGGAAATAAATTTTGTTTAAACTCTGCCTTAGGAACTTCAAGGGAATTCAGAACAGGATTTCTTTAATGGTCTGGCCATATTCTACTGCTGATTGCCAAGCTGAAAAAACGTTTGGCAGAGTGTTTGGCTTCTAAGGTTTGGATGCCTTCCAATCAATCTGCCTTGGAATACTGAAATATAAAATCAGTTCCAGCACAAACTTTTTGGATTTTGAACTGTCAGGTCTTTATTGCCCTCTCTGAGCATTTGGTACAGAAATGCCAGTCAAGCAGACAGAAGAAAACTAATGGGCATTTTCAAAGGTTATTAATGGCCATGATTCAGAACAACAAAATGAGAGTGAGTGTTTTAAAACTTCATGTGTCTTCATAGGACTGACTTCTGGCATAGATTTTCTAGTGTTTCCCCTTAATCTGATTTAGGAGAAGAGGAGGAAAGTGTCATTTGATGCTTTGATCCTTCCCAGAAAGAAGATTCTGAATGGCTTTTTGTTATAGATGACACACTTAGCTTTGTTTTACTTTCTTGTCTGGTAGCCCAAATATTTTTGAAGCTGAATTCAGCATCCTATCAAGGTATACTAGTCCAGAGAATATGATTAAAGGAAAAATCTAGCTTTCACAAAGAGGGTGACTGGGTGAACACCTCACGTTCGAGGACTTATACTCTCTTTACTGCTCTTCTGTTACCATTATATATTTCATCTGGTTCCTGGAAAGTTCCAAGGGAACACAGTTATATTTTAACTAAAGAAAAGATAAAGAAAGAAAACTCCTACATTCATTCCATGACCACACACACAGACATACACATATATACATACACATACACACACAAATGAACATACAGACATATGTTTGTATGCACACATGCAACACACATGTGGTGGTTAATATTTATTGGCAGGATCTATTTTCACCTAACAGCTACATTCTGGATGCAGAGGAAGTTTCTAGATTGAGTTAATCAAGTTGAGACTATGTATCTGAAATACATAGGCCAGCTCTCTATAGGTTAGAGTTCCAGAATGAATGAATATAAAGGAGAACTTGAGTTGAGCACAAACTTTCACCTTGGCTTGCTGATTGCAGATGCAATGTGAGTAGCTGCCTCTCACTCCTGATGTCAACACCATGATGGTCTGTAACCTCAAACTATAGGCCAAAATAAACTTTTACTTCCTTTAGTTGTCTTTTTGTTACAGCACAGAGCAAAGTAACTTATACCACAGGGGTATGTACTTGCAGGTATGCTCAGAAGAGCATGTGGCTATAGAATGCTTCTGCATCCACAGATTTATTGCTCATGTCTTTGGAAACTGGGGTTAGCTCCAAAGTATTAAAAAGAGTAGAGGTAGGAAGGCACTGCTATTGGTGAAACTATTAAGGCCACTCCACATAGTTAAAAGGGAGGTTTATTTTTTGGGGTAACTCACAAGTGAAGGGATAGGCTACATGGTCTGGGAAAGATGTGGCACAGTCCGGTAGTGTTCTCTGAAGAACTCTGCTTTGTATAGCTCCAGTGTCCAGGGTCCAGGAACCAAGAGAGCCTGCGCATCCGGATCTTGGGTCTTCAGTTTCCTCTCTCAGCCCCGCCTTGTAGGCATGACCATTACCGAAGCCTCAATGGGAGTTGGAACTTCCAGATCAAAGCTGGAATGGCTACCCACTACATCTCCCCCTTTTGTCTAAATAAGAAGGTTCTAACCTAATACAAGACTATATACAAAGAAATGGTTATCAAATATTGTCCAGGAATAATTAATGAGGGACAATGACCTAGATAAGATGGAACTACAATCAATGCGGACAATATCAAGCAAGAAACACATACTAAAATCCAGAGAAGTCTAGAGTGTGGGTAAATGGCATGTTACAAAGTTCATTTCAAAAGGTGTCCTATCCTAAAGAATCTGAATCTAATACTTAATATGTTCTATCTAAGATATTATATATATACTAAGTTGTAACTATAACTGCTAGTCTTCAATCTCATCAAAGACCAGAGAAAGAATATAATGGTACCTGAGAAATGGAAGATGGATGCAAGCAATTTTCGGGAATCTTGCAAGAGTAGACCGAGACAGCTGGCAGCCTGGACAGTCACCTAATGTTTCTCAGCATTGTTGGTGCATTCAAATTGGCTACAGGGCTAGAGTATCTGACAGACCATTTTCAGAAGCAGGAATTCTGAAAGACCATCTTACCCTGTCTTGGCAGAGTTCAGAAGTCACCTTTCCTTGTGTCCCGCTTGTCCAAAAGGACAGCATTGCATTCGTACTGTCAGCCGTTAAGGCAAGGGCAGTTCTTTGCTCAATAGGCCATTTTGTGCTAAGAAGACAAACTTCCAAATGGAAATGTCTTAGAAACCCAATATCCTCTCAGGATCAAATTGGTGCTGCCAGGAGCAATTGTGTCTCACGTCAACAGAATTCTAAGTTATTTAAATGTCATATTCTCTAGGTCTATGAAGTGTTTGAAGATTACCTGTCCATCTGACCTATGTATCTGTAAATCTGGATAACCTAACTAACATAACTATAGAGATGACAAGCATAGGTCACTATAAATCTATAAGTCTTTTTTTTTTTTTTTTTTTTTTTCTGTGTCAGTGATTTTAATAAACAAAATCCAGGCTCTGCAGAGGCCCTGCTGGCTGCTCTGGAGTCGCTCACGTGGCCAGGGGTGCCTAGTGGAGGGTAAGTGATGCAGCCAGTGGGAGCATCTTGCCTGGCGGGCTGCTGCTGGACTCTGCGCTTGTGGGCATGGAGGAGTCTGGCTCTTGTTTCCTTTTAGGAGGGAAGTACCCACTGAGGCGAGAGGCCAAGCTCTGTCTTGCCCGAGGCAGTTTTACTTTGGCCTTCATCCCCTTCTTGTCGGGGTCATGCACGACGCTGTGCCTCATGAGGCTCTGTTTCATTGCAAACGTCCTGCCACAGCCCATGTGCTCACACACGAAGGGACGCGCTTCCTCGTGGAAGGAGAGAATGTGACTCTGCAGGTTGAACACGGTTGTATAGGTTCTCCCACAGCCTTCGCGCACACAGCGGTACACGTCCCTTTCTGGAGCGTGCGTCTTCATGTGCTGCTTAAGGTAGTCTTTGCGCTTGAAAGTCTTCTGGCATACTGTGCAGGTGGCTTCCTCTTTATGGGCTTCTCTCATGTGCTTCAAAAGTTCTGTCCATGTTTTTGCCACAAAAGAACATCCCTTTTGACATAGATAGCCCTCGTGAACCTTCGCGTGCCGTTTCAGCAGCCTGCTGGGTGAGGCGAAGTGCTTCCCACATCCCTCCTGGGTGCACCTGAAGAGCAGCTCGCCGGTGTGCTGGCACTGATGTGTCTTCAGCTGCTGGTGCTTCCTAAAGGCCTTCGTGCAGCCTTCAAAACTGCATATATACTGTTTCTGTGGATTTTCATGTTTGCGTTCAGCGTGCTTCTTCAAGTTGGATTTTGTGTTGAATTTCTGATTACAGCCATTATCTTCACAAACGAACGGCTTTTCTCCAGTGTGAATCAGGACATGGCGACTCAGATGGTAGTCTCTGATGAAGGCCTTGCCACAGCCCTCATAGTCACAAACAAATGGCCTCCCCCCCCCCCCCGTGTGCTTGCACAGATGCACGTCTAGCTTCCAGGCTTTGTTGTAACTGGCGCTGCAGTCGGGGAAGGAGCAGATGAACCGGCTGGGGAGCGCGGGGCGGGGCGGGCCCGCACAGGCCGCAATGAACGTGTCCGCGATGGTCAGGGAAGACCTGACCGCGACCGAGACCCGCGGCTCCCGGGCCGAGGTGCGGCGGCCACGTGAATCTATGAGTCTTATCTACCTAAATGACCTAAGGACCAAGGCTTCATGTAAACGAGATAAACAGTCTGTAAGCAAATGTATGGTAAAGGACGATGACTTCAAAATTGTGACAATACACAAGATATTTATAGCAGAGGTAGGAATGTATAGTGCAATATGCAATATGATAATAATCTTAAATATATATCAGTATATAGAATATCTTAAACAGAAGTAGAACATACATACAGTATGACAGATAAAAATTTACATTTGTATCAATGTACAAATATTTCAAATAAGAGTAAAAATATGTATACATTATAACAAATATAGTTCTGTATTTGTATCCATATACAAATTATCTTAAACAGGAATATAAAAATAGTTTATATTTGTATCAACATATAAGAATTCATGACAGTGCAAATTACAATGCAAATTATCTAAGGCTGCTATTTTACTAAATTTGTTTACTAGTGTATATAATAATCTACCATAATAGCTTATTCCTATCCATTCCATTTCTTCTTTCCCCCCTTTTTTAGGAGAATACTGAGTTTAATATTTTCTTCCACCCAAAAAGTTACTGCTGGCTCTCTGCCTTTATTCATTATCTTTCCATAGTGATGAAATTTCCTCATTAGTTAAAGGTCCTACAATTTCTGCGGGGTCCATTCCTGTCAACTGGCGAAGTCTTAATTTACCTTTTGAATCAAATCAGAGATCTTTTCTATATAAGTCTTTAACTTCTTATTTGGTTTATGTGGTAGGGATATCCATTCCAATATAATATCTTCCCTCTGCATCAAAATACCTGTGGGGAATGTCTGGAGGGGAATATGACAAGAATCCATTTAAGTTCTGGATCCACACGATCCACATGTGCTTCTCAAATTATCTTTTCTATTAGAGCCAATTCCTTCTCAGCTTTGGCTGATAATTGTCTTCTTTCTTTGATGGTCACCAAACACTTACAATATGAATATACTCCTGTATATAATGTCCACTTCAGTAAGACTACATCAACTTCCAATTTTTCTTCAATGTTTCAGATACAGTAAGAAATCATTTACCTTTAATGTTCATTTGAACAAAGAAGTTCAATGATTCTTAGGGTGTACTACAATATAATAAAATTTAAATAACATTCTTCATATCAATAAAGCTTTGAATTTTATTTTTTTACGTTAAAAATTCACTTCATGGCTTGGGAAATACCTGAGGATAAAAATGTTTGCTATACAAACATAATGATCTGAGTTAAGTACCTAAAACCTACATGAAATAGCTGAGTATGCTTAGCTTTAAATGCTGACTTGACATAAGCGAGAATCACCTGGGAAGAGAATTTCAATGAGGTGTTGTCTACATTGGATTGGCCCCAGGTACTTCTGTGGGAGATTGTCTTAATTAAGTTAATTGATGTGGGTAGCACCATTTTATAGACAGGAAGTCCTGAACTGTGTAGGAATAGAAAAACCAAGCTGAGCACAAGCAGCCAGACAAGTAAGTGCATGTGCAATTCATTTCTCTGCTTCTGACTGTGGATGCAATGAGACTTGCTGTCTCAAACAGCCACCTCTGTGACTTCTGGGCCCTGATGGACTCTAACTTGGATTTGTGTGCTAAAATAAGCCCTTTCTTCCCTAACTTGCTTATTGTCAGGAGACTTAGTCACAGAAAAAAAATGAAGCTAGTACATGGGGTGTGGTAGTGCAAGCTTGTAATTCTGTGCCTATGGAGGCCCAAACCCAGGGATCTTTAAAGCCCAGTGGCCAGACAACATAGCCTACTTGATGAGCTTTGGGGTAGTGAGATGCCTTGTTTCAGAAACAGAATGGACCGTGCCCAAGGAACAATACCTTAGGTTTACCTCTGATCAACTCACACATGAACTCATTTAAACACACACTGAAACACAACCACACATGCATACATACAAACATAAATATACAGGTGTACACACACATAAGTCATTTCTGAGCAGGATGTTTTAGCAGGGAAAGGCATATTTTTAATATTTGTCCTTTTGCAGTGTCATTGAGCTTGTCTCATTGCATGTAAACCCTTCCACAGGCACATATGAATGGAACAGCCATACACTGGACCTAACCATGGGTTAGTGGGACAGATAGGCAAGCCACCTGATGCCTGGAAATGGCCCTATCCAGTCTGCAAGTGTTAACAGCTCCAGAGGGAAAGGTATTCTGACTTGCCAGGAAGTCAGGCTATACCTACAAGTGTTACAGCTTTGGAGGGAAAGGTATCCTGACTTGTCTGGAAGTCAGACTATACCTATAGCTGTGAAAGGAGGTATCCTGGATACCAACAACTGTGAGGAGAAAGGTATCCTGACTTTTGGAGAAGTCAGGCTATACCTGAAGCTGGGGTGGGGGATCATCTCCCTGCAGGATTTAGCAATTCTGCTTCTCTGAGATAGAGAGAGAGAGAGAGAGAGAGAGAGAGAGAGAGAGAGAGAGAGAGAGACAGAGAGACAGAGAGAGAGAGACAGAGAGACAGAGAGACAGAGACAGAGACAGAGAGAGCTGCTACAGCTGCACTCTGCTCAACCTCTTCCCCCTTTCCAGCAGAGGTATCCATTCATTCTGCTCTGATCCCCCAAGGGAACATCCCAGCAAAGGTATCCATTTTGTCTCTGCTCCGGCCCAAGATGTTACTTCTTCTGCTTCTCTCTTCTAAAGGGGAACCCCAGCAGAAGTGTAGCAATCTTTCCCAGCTCTGGCAAAAAGTTGTGCTTCTGCTCCCCCTACTCCCAAACGTGCCTTAAGGGAGCTTCTCTGCAGAAGTATCCATTTTTTTTACTCTGCTCTGTGCTGCCAAGCGGGCTTCCCAGCAGAGACTCTGCCCCTCAACAGCAGAAGAATTTCACCCCAGACTGTTTTAAGAAAGAGATTTATTTGGGAAGGAGGAATCCAGGAGACTGGCTGCCTCTGCCAGGGTGGAAAAAGACAACTGATAACTGTACAGGCAGAGGAGCTTATATAGGGCTTCTTAGGGGTAGAACTTTTCCAGGGAGAAGATTTTCTGCTCAGGAATTGGTTGGTTTTCCTGCTCAGGATTTGGTTGGTTTAGTTGGTCAGGGACAGAGTTGGCTCTGATCTCAGGGCCAGGGTGTGTTTCTTTCACTGACTCTGAGTTCAGGCTCAGGGATTGGTTGGTTTCCTACTCAAGTATTGGTTGGTTTTCCTGCTCAGGGATTTGTTAGTTTCATGTTCAGTTGGTCAGGAGCAGATTTGGCTCTGGTTTTAGGGCCGAACTGTATTTCTTTCATTGGCCCTTTTTAGCCTTTTGGCTCACGTTTCAGGACCAGGGCGTATTTGTTTCACTGGTTTTGGTTCCAGGCCAAAGTGTGTTTCTTTTGCTCTGGTTTCAGGGTCAGGGTCTGTTTCTTTGATTCCGGTTTCAAGGCTAAAGTATTTCTTTCACTGGTTTGGGTTTCAGGGCCAGGGTGGGTTTCTTTGGCTGGCCCTTTTACCCTACACATTCCTCTCTGACAGATACAGTCCTCCACTGTGTTTCAGTTCTGAACATCTTAGAATAGAGTGAGCCCTGTGAAATCTGCAAGCAAGCCAAAAATAGTTTTGTTTTGCTATTTTCTCCTAGAGAACTATTGTTCTCCTACTGTTCTTATTGAGCTCACTAGTGGTGTCTAGCTCTCCTAAGTTCTCCAGGGTTCTGGGTAAGAACCTTTCTGTAACATTTGTTACACTTTCTCTGCCTCTACCCCTTAGCTCTTCCCACCAGTGTTGACTTAGCTTTAGAGTTCTCATTACTATTATGCAAACAGGTATAAACTGAAACATCCTTCCTGCTAAGTCTGGTGCCTGACCTGCCTCAGTCAGTGCCTGGATAATGGGCATTTCCCATTGAGACGGCCAATGGACTCATCAAACAGCTCACCAAGCTCTCCATTAAACTCAAGTTATTTTGATCCTCCCTCCTCCCCATTGCCTGTACAGCCTCTGGTCACCCCGTGCTCTCCTACAAGACTGAGTGCTTTGGAGCTTCTTTATGGTTCCTCCTTATCAATCACTACCTTCTAGCCCAAACTCCCTGACTGGGACTGGCCAGGTACCTTCCCTACCTCTCCCTTCGAGGTCCCTTCTCTATTCAAATGCTGACAGCTATCTCCCTGCCCCCACAACAATGGGCCCTACTGCCCCCCCCCCCGAGCTGGCCCCATTCTCCCCAGGGGACAGAGTACTCCTCAAATGCTAGCTCTGAAGTCTCTCAAGCCCTGATGGACAGGAAGGACCTGATCCTCACCACCCCTTTGCCTGCCAAGTTCCTGGGACATCCATGCTGGTACCATCTCTCCAGGCTCAAGCAGGCACCTATTCAGGATCATAGGACCCTCTACACCCTGGTTTTCTAAAATACCCCCAATGGAGTGCCTATCTGTTCTTCTGCCCTGTGCATTCATCTTTTCAGTACAACTAGGGCAGGTGTTAGTAATCGTTTTTTCCCCCAGCAACTTGCCTTCTCTGCTTCCTCAAGAAACAGATACCTGAGGTCTCCAGGATGATAATTAATTGAATGTTCCTCCAGTCACACCTCCTGGTGAATGTGAGCCCACCAACTTCTGACTCCCCCCTTCTCTACATCACCCCTGCTCACAGGAAGTAGCCAGAGTTGAACCGGTGCCCCTATTCCCAAAGAGTCTGGAATGTTCTGGTGGAAGCCCCATCTCCTTGCCCAGACCCTGACCCTGAGAAAGTCCCACCAAACATGGCTCCTCCCCTAGAGATGCTCAAGACTACTCCAATTTGGTATTTAAACTGCACCCCAGAAAACCATGGTTTTTCAGCCTCTCTTTCTCAACTTCTCTCTGGGGGGGCTGAAAAATCACTTGGGAGTACTTTACCTGTTAAACTTGGGCTTTTTCTAATTTGGTCTTATTTGGATTGCTGCATTGATGGAGAGGTTTATCAGGGTACAAAACTTTTCATCCATCTTGGTAACTATACAATGGGCAGCTGAGAGTTTCGCTAGGCTCCAATGAGGAAATTGCCACGGACTTCATTCACTTAAAGATATCATGCCTGTAGACAGTTATATTTGGTGAATGTGTGGAATCAGATGACCCCCTTCTGCATGGAGCTGGATTGCCAACACAAGGAAGGTCCAGGAGAAGACCAGACACAGCATGAAGAAGGTCTGGAAGAAATGTCAGGAGATGGTGAGCAAGGGAGACTATTTGTGTTTTTCTTTTTGTTCTGTTTGTTCTGCTTCTGAGACAGAATATCACTCTATTACCTAGGCTTCTCTTATAATCCCGAACTGAAGTCATCCTGCTTCAGTCTCCAGAGGAGCTCGGATGACAGACACAAGTTACTATGTGTGGCATGTTTGTTTTGACTTTTTTGTCTCTGAGTCATTTGGCATAGTCACCAAAAGAGAAAGGCTGCTCTTCCCCTAACCCACCCCATCAGCTGTGGGTAGTTGCAGCCATTGCTCCTTAGCATTCTATTGGATCTGGCTGCACTGTTGTTTCTCAGAATAGCGCTTCAAAAGCTTAGAAAACAGGGCTTGAGAGATGGTGTAGCCAGTCTTTCTTGAGGACTGCCAGCCTCCAAATAATGACGCAAAGACTTATTATTAATTATGAAAGCTTGGCCTTTGTAGTAGATATCTGTTCTATGACCCTGAAGTGCAGCCCTAAAGACATAACGGGTAACTGCTCTGCTATGGCATGGCCTCTGGGCTACCCTTAAAACCTGAAATGCACATATGCAGCTCTCTTCTCTCCCTCATGGGCTTGAATGAGGGACTGACTCAGATGGCTGGATGCATGAGACTGTGCCTCAGCATTCTAGAACCTGTGACAATTCTGTTCTGTACCTAATAAATTCCTTTGCCCTTTAAGCAGACTCTGTAGATATTTCACAATACCTGGCACCCACAAAGGCTAACTTAATACCCCTGCCTGCTAGTGGCAGCTCAGTTCCCACCTGTAGAGACTAAAAATCCCTGCTCCTAAACTGCGCTCCCCACGATTCCTCCTAAACCATGTACTGCAATACCTCCCAAACCATGCCTGTGTTCCGTGGCCTGGAGCTAGCTACTGGGGTTACACTCCTACTCCAGCAACAAGCCAGGACAGGCTAGCATAGACCCACCCCAGAGGCCAGCACACTCCCTCATCAACAATCAGCCATGGCAGATTTGCACTCCCTATTTTGAGCTACTGCATGGATGCCTGGGTGCCACTGGGTACTAGTGCTCTCTAGGGCATTCCCTGGAACAAAGCTTTGCGACCTGCTTTAGCTCTACACCTCCTGGCCAAACATTGCTACTACACCACATAATCATCGCAGGAACTGGGACATCTGGAACACCTAGGACACTTATCTGAGATAAATTATTTGATAATTTTACACCTCAAACTGATGAATAAATAAACAAATTAATAACATTTTTCTTTACAAATTTTAAATATTTCTTACACCATGGCAGATAATATCACCAATCAGGAATTTAAAAACTTCTTTGCTTATACTATGGATGAAATTTTACAAGACGTATTCAAACTTCCTGGAATGTATACAGTCTTTGCCATAATGATGATTAGTATAATGATTCATATCATATCATTAAAAAACTGGCTTAATGACAACACCAAAAATGAGACATTAATAGGACTGATACAATACAACCAGCAGTTACAGTGGAAAAGATGATTGAGAAAAGAAGCTAAAGCTCTTGAACAGCAAGGTAAGATTAGAGGTTTTGAGATATAGCAAGATGAAATTCTTGGTGAGGGCTGTTTCACTGATATAAATGCACAATCTACCTTTGATGAGCATACATTATCCCTATGTGATAGAGCAGCCTTAAATGATTGGGAAAAAATTCTAGAACCAAGGAGACCAACTGAGTTATATATGAAGGTCTTCCAGGGGTCAAAAAAAAACTTATACTGATTTTTTACAAAGATTGACAAAGATTATAAACAAGACAATATCATGTCATGAATTAAGACAAGTCTTAATTTAATCTTTGACTTTTGAAAATGCTAATACAGAATGCAAAAGGATACTTGTATATTTAAAGATCAGATTAGCATCCATAGAGGAATGGATCCAATATATAGTCTATATTGAATCTCTTAACTATTGTGATGAGGCTTGGTTAGGAGAGGTGATTTCCAAAGGTGGAAGGAGACATCAAGGTATCAAATATTTTAACTGTGGTAAACCAGGCCATATAAGAAGAAATTGTACACAGGTTGCTTCTAGAAGCAATGCTTAGAAATAACCCAAACAGGAAATCTCAACCTTCTGGATTATGCAGAAGATGCAGCAAAGGCTGATATTGCACCAATGAATGCAGATCAACAAGAGACATACCAGGCAACCCTTTACCAGCAGGAAATGCCTCAGGGGGCTTTGTGCAGGCCTCAAATCAAATGTGGTTCAATCCCATCCAGTCATTGTGGAGGAAATTCATCCACAGTACGATTAAATAACCCAATGCCTAATGTAAGGAGCCATACTGCACTGGGTAATAGAACAGTTTTGATAGATGGATCAAAAATTCTAAAAACCACCATGAAACAAATATTTTTGCAGATTTTCATAAATGAACAAAGACAAAAGCTTAGAGTATGAATTAATAAAATTATTCTGGAGGGCTTATTAGACACAAATGCCAATGTGACTATAATTATGCCAAAATCATGGCATCTGAATTGACCTCTTCAAGAGGTAGATGTCAATTCTAGGAATTGAAACCCTATCTCAGGTAAAACAAAATACAATATGGGCTGAATGTATAGGGCCAGAAGGATGGAGAAAAAGCTAAAGTCATATGTGGCTAATGTAGTAGTGAATTTTTGGGGCCAAAATCTGTTACAGCAATGGAATACCCAGATAAAAATTCCTCCTATTTCTGAAATGAAATATAGACCAATTCATGTTTCTGGGAATAATATTATAAGACACTATAAAAAGCAGTCAACAACCATTTGGGCTGTACATAAACAGAGCACAACTGCCGTTGAACTCTCAGAGGTACCAATGGCTCTACCTTTAAAATGGCTAACTGATAAACCTATCTGGGTTAGAAAATGGCCTATGACACAAGAGAAACTACAAGCCTTAGAACAGCTAGTTCAGGAACAGTTAAATGCTCAACATATTGAAGAATGTACCAGCCCTTGGAATTCTGTATTTGTTACTAAAAAGAAATCTGATAAATGGAGAATGCTGACAGATCTGAGAACCATTAATAAAGTAATTCAGCCAATGAGCTTCCTACAAAATGGGATGTCCTTACTCTCTCTCTTACCTAAAGAATGACATATTGTAGTTATTGACTTAAAAGACTTTCTTTACCATACCTCTACAAGAAAAGAATAGAAAAAAAATTGCCTTCATAGTACCTAATTATAATAATTCCCAGCCAGTCAAGAGATATCAATGGAAGGTCCTCCCACAGGGAATGTTAAATAGCCCCACCCTGTGCCAATATTTCATGCAAAAACCATAGGAAAAAGATTCATGCACAATTTCCACAATCTATAATTTACCATTATATGGATGGCTTCTTATTAGCCAATCTGAAGTCAGATACTTTAGAAAACATGTCTGAAGAAATAAAAAAAAAAATTGCCTCCCTGGGGATTACAAATTGCTCCCAAAAATACAAAGAGGAGATTATGTTAATTACTTAGGATATAATATAGAATTACAAAAAATTACACCCTAAAAGGTACAACTCAGGAGAAATTGATTGTGGACTCTTAATGATTTTCAAAAATTGTTAGGAAGCATTTCCACCTTACAGACTATCATTGGAATAGCTAAAGATGGACTAGTAAATTTGACCAAAGGGGACCAGGACTTAAATAGCCCAAGAGAATTATTAACTGAAGCTGAGAAGGAATTGGCTCTAGTAGAAAAGAAAATATAAGAGGCACATGTGGATCATGTGAATCCAGAACATAATTGCATTCTGGCCATACTGCCCTCCAGACACTCCCCCACAGGAATTTTGATGCAGAGGGAAGATACTATATTGGAATGGACATTTCTAACACATAAACTGAGTAAGAAATTAAAGACTTATGTGGGAAAGATCTCTGATTTGATTCTAAAGGAAAACTAAGACTTTATCAATTGACAGGAATGAACCCAGCAGAAAGTGTAGTACCTTTAAGTAATGAGGAAATTTCTTCTTTATGGGAAGATAATGAATACTGGCAAAGAGCCTTCAGTAATTTTTTGGGAGAGATTAACAACTGCTATCCCAAAAGCAAAAGAATAGAATTCATAAGATAAACTGTGTGGGTCCTTTCTCACATTGTATGGCAAAAACCAATCTCTAGAGTGCCCACATTCTATACTGATGAAAATAAATCAGGGAAAGCAGGATATAAATCAGAAGATTTAAATAAAATGATTCAAAGCCCTTACAATTCCATACAAAAGTCAGAACTATATGCCATTATTATGGTACTTACGGACTTCATAGAACTTGCCAATATAGTTACTGACTCTCAATATGCAGAGAGAGTTGCTTTACATATTGAATCTGCTGAATTTATTCCTGATAACACAGAATTAACTTCACTGTTTATGCAATTACAGAAAATCATCAGAAATAGGGAACATCCTAAAAATATAACACACATCAGATCCTATACAGGTCTGCCAGGTCCCCTATCAAAAGGTAATGATGAGATTGATCAGTTATTAATAGGTAATGTGCTAGAAGCCCCAGAATTTCATAAAAAACACCATGTGAATGGAAAAGATTTGAAAAAGGACTTTTCAATCACTTGGCAACAAGCCAAGGAAATTGTAAAATAATATTGTGCTTGTTCCTTCTATAACCAAACTCCATTACCTGCAGGAAATAATCCTAAAATATACAAAGGAATGAAATTTGGCAAAAGGATGTGTTTCAAATTTGCAGAATTTGGAAGATTAAAACATGTATACCATACCATTGATACCTATTCAGGATTTCAGTGGGCAACTCATATGAGTTCTGAAAAGGCCGATTCTGTAATTACACAACTATTAAAAGTCATAGGAATACCTGTACAAATTAAGACTGACAATGCTTGAGCATATGTCTCAAATATGATGAAACAGTTTTTAATTATTATAATATAAAGCATATTACAGATATATCACACAATCCAACAGGCCAAGCAGTCATAGAAAGATCTAATTGAATTTTGAAAGATATGATAAATAAACAACAGGTAACAATGACTCTTAGAAATAGATTACATAATGCTTTATTAACCTTGAATTTTCTCAATGCTGATGAGAAAGAGACAGCAGCTATGGAGAGACATTGGACAACAGAAAAAATTCCTGAGCTAAATCATCCTATTTACTTCAAAAATGTGTTGACTTCAGAATGGAAACCAGGATTATGTCCTACATTGGGGAAGGGGTTTTGCTTTTGTTTCTGCAGGAGAAGAAAAGCAATGGATACCAACAAAATTAATAAAAATTTGATTTGAACAGGAGAAACCCCTTGATGAAGAGAAATAATAGCTCATCCACTAATATGACAATTCTATAAGTTGTGAGAAAAACTCAACAAATAAGTTCAGGGCAATGTTCTGTTTTTTATCTTTATAGAATAATAGGAATACCAATCTTCAGAAATCAAAAGGCCTTGGATGCCTAGACAACTACAGTAGAAGGGAAGGACCTATTGGTACTAATATACTCTACAAGGTAATATCTCACTGCCTAAACCAATATCTCTTTAACTCTAGAAAAGTTGTGGTCTCAATTCAATTATAAATCAAGCTGACTTTGGAGTTGGAATGTGGCTCTCTCCTTCTCTAAACCGAAGCATATTGCTAAAAGAAAAATTAGGAGATTCTGTTTCATATCAGAAGTGCCAACTGGTGTGAGTCAGAAGAAAACCAATAATCTAGGGATCATTTTTTGTCAATATTCTATTTCTCTTCATGCTTATCATTGTTACCTGGAAATCCTTCCTTGAATCATCCTAAATAAAAACTTTCCGTTTGATATTAATAATGTTCAAGTTTTCCACAGTGAAAAATAAGTCTTTCCAATAGCAATCTCTGAAGTCTCCAAAAGAAAGATGGGGCCCCACAACAATGACTCTATCTGGTCCATAACGATGCCTTTGAACCTAAAAACACCACTTAATGATCAGCTTTGAACTGCAAACTCTTCAGGACAGTTCCAAGATGAGATGGCCCATCATATTACACTTCTAGCCAGAACCTCAGATAACTTTACCCATTACTCTGAGACTAGCTACAAACATTACAGCTAGTCCTATTGAGACTTAACCACTTAGCTTTCTTACAGGATCCCACAGAGATATTGTCACTCCTAAACAGCAGAAAGCAATTTTAAGAAAATGACACCCTCCTTCCCAAAATTTTCATTTTCTCAAGGTTTATGGATAAATTGTTATAGGTTTGAGGGTGAAACAATAAAATTTAGACTCAGGATTCTTGTTTGGAAAGAGAAAAAAGGGGAATAGATAGGTATAGGATATTAAGGTAGATTATTGTATCTACTAGTACACTAATTTAGCAAACTATCACCCTTAGATAATTTGCACTGATATGGATTCTTGTATATTGATAAATTGTAAACTACTTTTATATTCTTATTTAAGATAATTTGTATACTGATAAAATTTAAAGCTATAATCATCATATTGTACACGTTCCTACTCCTATTTGAAATATTTTGTATATTTATACAAATGTAAAATTATATTCACCATAGTGTATGTATGTTCTACCTCTGTTTAGGATATTTTTTATATTGATACATATTAAGGATATTGTCATATTGCGTATTGCACTATACATTTCTACCTCTGTTTAAGATACTTTGTGTATTGTCACAATTTTGAGGCCATTGTCCTTATACTGTACATTGTCCTTATACTGTATTTACAGACTGTATACCTTGTTAATGTGAAGCCTTAGTCCTTAGGTTATTTAGGTAGATAAGACTTACAGATTTGTAGTCACCCATGCTTATCATATCTATAGTTATGTTAGGTTTTCCAGATTTACAGAAACATATGTGAGACGGATAGGTAATCTTCAAACACTTCATAGACCTAGAGAATACGGCATTTAGATGTTTTGATAAGTTAGAATTCTGTTGGCATGAGATGGGATTGCTCCTGGCAGCACCAATGTACTCCCAAGAGAATGTTGGGCTTCTAAGACACTCCATTTGAAAGTTTGTCTTGTTTGTGGCACAAAATGCCTGCTTGGCAAAGAACTCCCCTTGCCTTGACTGCTGACAGTATGAATCCTGTCCTTTGCGTATGAGTAGGACACAAGGAAAAGCAACTCTGAATTTTGCCAAGACAGGGTAAGATGGTCTTTCAAAATTACTGCTTCTGAAAATGGTCTGTCAGATATTCTAGGCCTGTAGCCAAAATGAACATCCCAATGATGCTGAGAAACTTCATGTGACTTCCCAGGCTGCCAGCTGTCTCTCTCTATTCTCCCAATTTTTTTGGAAATTGCTTGCTTGCATCTCCTCTTTTCTCAAGTATTATTATGTTCCTTCTCAGTTCTTTGATGGTGTTGACAACTAGATAGTTACATTTATAATCCTCTCATATCTTAGCTAAGAATATTTCAGATACTAAAGCTATAATTTTTAGAATAGGACAGCTATTGGAGTAATCTCTGTAACATACCATTTACCTATGTTCTAGACATCTCTGGTTTTAGTATGTGCCTCATGTTTGATATTGTTCTTACTGGTTTTATTTCTATTTTGGTTTAGGTGATTACCTTTCCCCTCTCCTGGATAATACTTGATAATCATTTCTATTGTATATAATTTTGTTTTTGAGACAGGGTTTCTCTGTGTAGCTTTGGAGCCTGCCCTGGAACTCACTCTGTAGCCCAGGCTGGCCTTGAACTCACAGAGATCCGCCTGCCTCTGCCTCTCGAGTGCTGGGATTAAAGGCATGTGCCACCACTGCCCAGCTATTGTATATAATTTTATATTAGGTTAGAATTTTTTTTTATTTAGACAAAAGGGGAGATGTAGTGGATATCTGTTCTATGACCCTGAAGTGCAGCCCTAAAGGCATAGCAGGTAACTGCTCTATCTGCGTATGACCTTGAAGTACCTGCCCCTGGGGTATGGCCTTTGGCTACCCTTAAGACCTGAGATGCATATATGCAGCTTCTCTGCTCTCCCTTGTGGGCTTGGATGTGGGACTGACTCAGATGGCTGGAACCACAGGAGACTGTGCCCCAGCATTCTAGAACCTGTGACAATTTTGTTCTGTACAATGAGTTTTTCTCCCCTGATAAATTCCTCTGACCTTTAAGCAGACTCTGTGGATTTCTCATAATAGGTCTTAGCTTAGGTTTGTTCCCAACTAGCTCTTATAACTTAAATTAACCTATTTCTATTAATCTATGTTTTGCTACGTGGCTTTTTTACCTGTTCTCCACTATGCATATCCCACTTGCTCCATGTCTTGCATGCCTAGATTCACCTCCACTTCCTCTTTTTCTCCAGAAATCCCACTTATTCTTTCCTGCCTAGTTATTGATCATTCAGCTCTTTATTAAACCAATCACAATGACACATCTTCACAGAGTGTAAACAAATATCCCACAACAAGATGACTTACTGGTTAAGGGCCATACTGTTCTTGCTGAGGACCCTGGATTTGGTTTCCAGTACCCATATAGTAGCTTACAACTGTCTGTAACTCCAGTTCCAGGGGGACCCACCACCCTTTTCTGACCTCCACTGGCACGGCACACACATGATGCATAGACAGACATGCAAGTAAAAGAATCACGCATAAAATAAAATAAAGCTCAGAGAATGGGAACAGAAGTGCCTCATGAGTTAATGTCAATGGAGAAGATGGCCTTTCTAATTCTCTGCTCTTAGAACTGTACAGACTCCAAAGGTCCTAATGTAGGAATGAGGAGAGTTGTCATTTTCTAGTGAGCTCTAGGTCTCTCAATTTTGCCTCTTTTCTTATCAGTTACCCTTTTTTCAACTTTAGCTACATAGGGACACCTGGGCTTCTCCCTCTCTTAAGTTCTGCTAATTGGATTTTACGCAAACACTGAGGGTTGAACACAGACTGAAACACTAGTGGAAGCAGGAAAGCAGACAGCACCAAACAGTTATAGGCTTTCCTTGGTCCTGAGATGGAAATGTGTGCCCAGGCTCAGCAGCGTTTTTGTTTGTGTCTCCCTAGACACACAGCAGCACAATCTGCAGGTGAGGCCACATGTGGCCCTCTGTGCAGTAGCATGTGTGCTGGGGCAACCCATGTCACTAGCAAGAAGGAGGCCATGAGAGCTTACTGGTGTGAGTGTCTCTGCAGTCTCCGCCTTCATCAACTAGAACCAAGAGAACTCAAAGACCAAGGCAAGGACAGTCTTGAACCAAAGGTGCCTGGGTCCATGAATGATTCAGCAGAGCAGAGTGGCCCGATGATCCTCCAGTGGACTGGGAGATGAATAGGAAATGAGCTTCCAATGCTAAGCCACTATGGTTTGAAGGTTATTTGTTAAACACGTGGTGCTGTTTTGAAGAATATTATCTTTTGATGCAATTTTCTGTCATTTAACATGGCAGAGGTATTAATTTTTAAATTACATATTCTTTTGAAGTGAGGAAACCAAAAAACTACATAAAGATACATATTTTCTTGTTTACCAGTGGTTGATCCATCTCATGTAAGCCAGTCCATTCCTTTATAAATAGTTTAGTCAAGACTTTATGACCCCATTTCACTTGGACACTTACTCTTTGAAAATCTCGAGAGAAGGAAACTGAAATCAGAGAGGCATAGAAGATTGGTCTCAGAGAAGAGAATATTCTGTCCACAAGCTGCTAAGTAAGAGTAATTTCTGGACACATGGCCATATGACGACTAATGTGCTTGAAGGTGTACACAACTTGTTAGGAGCTTCACAGAGCAGCTTCCAGAACTCAAAGTCAAAGCAAAGGTCAGGAGCCTTTATAGTGTGACTGTGAAGAGTTCAAAAGGTGAGCTGCAGGCAGAGGAGGGTTTGAAATACCTGTGTATTTTTCTAAATGCTCATGCCTCCCTTTGTAGATGAATTTCTAAACAGACTTATTAAATAAAAAAACACACAGCCAAATATAGGGGTGAAAGCCTTAGAGATCATGGAAATAGTGAGAGCCACCAACCACCTTACCTCACTAGCTCTGTTGCTTCCACAATGTGACTACTTCCTGTTTAACCTGCACCTTTATTGCCTTGTTTTTCTGCCTTCTCATTGGCTCTTAGCCCAGCTACCTCACTTCCTTGTTACTGCCTGTCTGTATAGACCTCCAGGTCTCTATGGTTGGTACTGGGATTAAAGGCATGTGTCATCACGCTTGGTTGTTCCTTAGTGTGTCCTTAAACACACAGAGACCCTGCCTGACAAGTGATTGGATTAAGGGCATGTGCTACCACTACCTGACATTTGTTTATGGCTTGCTATTTCCTCTGAACTCCAGGCAAACTTTATTTATTAACATACAAATAAAATACCACCACATTTCAGCACAAATAAATTATCACCACATCCCTTGATAACATCCTCTCAAGTCAGGCTTTTGTTTCTTATTCCCATTAAAGTCAGAAGCTAAACAAGTCCCTGAATAATGTTCTCTCTCATCCACTATCAATTTAACTATGTGGTGAGATCAGCCCTAGGTTGTCTGACTAGAGAATGCAGGTTCTCTCTTTATCCCACTGAGATGGGAAATTCAGAATACCTTAGAGTCAGAGAGAAGATAAGACACTCAACTTCCTAATGAACCACACACACTGTCTCAGCCTCTGTGTAGATTAGGGAGTGGACATGTTTCCTGTGGAGGTGCCCACATGGTGTGGTTGAGTCTCTCTTATCCTAGTATAATCACAGATGAATTTCTTTTGGGACTTAGTGTCCAGCAAGGTTGTGATTTTCCCAGCAAGTAAATTGCCTCTCTTTCATTGTAGGTGTTCTCTCCTATATATACCTGCTGCTGCTGCTGCTGCTAGTGCTGCTGCTGCTGCTGGTGGTGGTGCTGAGAGCTAAGTTCCAAGTTCAGCTTGATTCTGACTACATCTTACTTTACCATCCTCATTTTTTAATAATACTGACTTATCATTTAAAAATGCCTTTGAAGCTTATGTATTTCAGAAAGCAAACCAAAATCCTTCTGAGAATGAGGCTTGATGTATGCAATCAATATGAATAAATAATGTATGAAATAATATTTGAATAGCTTTGTCCTTATTGACTGAATGAAGCAATCCATCTTTTTCTACTTCTCTCCAAATAATTAGATTGTAATAGTTCAGTGAGAACTTATGTAGCTGGTGTGTACAGCCAAGACCCACTGTGGCAAAAGCTGATGGAGACTTTTCATAAAAACTTTCAGATGAGACAGACGGACATTTTTGTGGTTCTTGATATCCAATGTCTCTTCCCAAAAAGCTTCATCAATTATTGCTACCACCAACTGTGACTGAATGAGATCACCAGAATCCCCATCTTTGCTTGAGCCAGGATTTATTCTGCTACATCTGCCTATATTAATAGGAATTAGTCATTTATAAAGTTGGTTTCTCAAATGAGACACCACGAATTTTGGGAGTCATCACAGATTCTGAAGGAGTTCCTAGTTTAAAAACTAACTTTTCTGGAAAGGAAGAATCATGACAGTTTTCTGGAACCAGTCTTTAGCAATGATATGTTCACACTATATGTAATGCTGTATTTAAATGTGGAGATCTCATTGACTGAAAAATATGATCAATGCTTAAGGATATAAAAAAGTGGATCCTAGCAAGAAAGACTGATTCACCCTTTCCAGTGAGAAGACACTAAGGCTGAGTTGTAACAAATAATGAAGCCATAAGTAAAGCACTTACTAGTTATTTGTTGGGTGAATTAATGGAGTTAATAATTTTTGCTACTGAAGATGAAAAAGCTATTTTAGGGGATGGGAAAATGGCTCAAGGAGCTGAGTTTGAATCTCTAGATCCCAAGTTTAAAAAAAAAACAAAGACACAAAAACAAAATCAAAACAAAAAAAGCCAGGCGTGGATGTTTGTGTCTGTAACTTCAGTGTTGGGATGCAAAGTCAGACAGATCCTGGGAGTCAGTCTAGAAGAAACAGTGAGCTTTGTGTTCAGTGAGAGACCTTGTCTCAAGTGAATAGAGTGAAGAGTGATAGAGCAGTATACCCAATGTTCATGTATATACACACACAAAAAGGAAAGAAAAGAAAAAAACTACTTTAGATAAAAGTTGTGTGGCTAAGTGAATCTGATTTTGCATAGAGCATGTTAACCTCTTTCCATCTGGCTACCTTGTTTTCAGTAGGAAATCATAATGCACTGATATAGGATGTAATACTTCAAGCCTTATTCATTCTTTTTTTCTTATTCACACTCATTTATTTTGTGCTTGTGTGTATGTGTGTGCATGCATGCCAGAGTGCACCTGTGGAGGTCAGAAGGCCACTTGCAGGAGTTTCATTCTCTTTTTCACTATGTGGAACTCAAGGGACCAACTCAGGTCATCAGGCTTGGCAGCAAGCTTCTTTACCTGCTGAGCCATCCCATCAACCTCCTTATTCACTTTAAAGGGAAAACTAATTCATACATTCTAAATTTTTGTGCTACACATAAACAATTGCTGTGCTACAAAGTGAAGATACTCAATATTTACAGGAGTACTTGGATTTTCCCAGCAATAATTCCTGTTAGCTTTTTCCCAAGAATAAAATGACTTAAAAAGTCAGGAGGTGTGATGAAGTGGAGTCATACCCTTTGTTATGGCTCTGCATCTGACATAGTATAGAAATCTGTTTTAGTAAGACACATTCTTCAAAATAAAAATAAAGGCTATTTAAAACATGAACAACACAAAGTAAAACATGAAGAAGTGGTTTTCTACTTTTTAAGTACATATATATATATGAGTATTTTTCTCTTTTCATAACATTTAATAGAAACTATATACAATAATTTTACATAAAAGAGTCACCAGAGAAATTTATGTAAGTTTAAAGTAGGATGGTTAAGGAGATCCCAGACCTGTGAGTTACTTTTATCATAGTTACAGTCCACTAGGGAAATCATTTAGATCGCCCAATTATGTGAAGATGAGGAAAGGCTAAGATGTAGGCCTGTAGATGCAGATAATAATATAGTGGGGCCACCAGCACCTCAAGGTCACCATTCTTAAACATGGCAATCGATTATCATTGTAGGTTTCAGTCCAAAACTTAGGAAATCCTATTAAAAAGATGTCTCTTTCCCAGACATTGTCTCAAATTTTTTATTCAATCCCAAAGTCAGGGATTACCTTACTTTCTCTTACTTATAAATAATTCTATAACTGTTGGACGCTAGAGGTCCATTCCACACAAATTTGATTTTATATTTACCTATAGTGCTTTATATTCCAAAAGAAAATTAGCATACTCTGGGTTGTTCCTGTTCAGAAAGAAAAAAATGATCAGAGATATGTCTCAGAAGAATGTTCAATCCACCAGTCATTTGACTTTGTGGTTTTTTAAAATTGTAGAATTGTTTTATTCCCAGAATAAATTGTTAACTGATAGAAGTGGGTTCTAGCCAATCCACTTTGAAGGACAGTTGGATTTTTTTTGTGTGTGCATAGGTTTTCTCCAAATTTTGAGGTCCCTGAGATCTGCACTCATCTCTAGCCATCTCCATCTGGCCTGGACCCTCAGCAATTTCTTTGACTTCATGAAGTTCAAGGCTTAGTGAAGATAAAAAAACAAGGGTGATTGGAGGGCCTGACATTCCATCTTCCACAACATCCAAGATGTCCCTGAACTCCAGTGATAAACCCTCAGTTGGGTGAAGCTCAGCAACATTCAAATACAGAGCCACAGGACCATCTTGAAATAAAGTGGGCAGAGGGCTCCTCTGAAAGACTCATGGGAACTGGTTATTCCAGGGTGTTTCTTCAGAACCCTGTCAGTAACTGATGGGAACTTGAACTGTATACTGACCAATGTGGGTAAGGTATTGTCTGGTCACTAGAAGAGACCGACTGGAGTGACTAATATCATCTACAAAGGCTCAGCACTCTTGGCTGGAATGAGTGGTACAGTCCTGTTGAGTAGCCCTGTCTATGGCCAGCATTCTCTTCTCTTTCAGTTGCTCTGTAGTAAGGCTTCTACTCCATTATCACTGGTCATCTCATCAAAGACACTTTAATTGCTTTAATTTCCTCTGTGCCAGCCAGGATAATGTTATCTAGAGCTTCCGGACTGTGGTGGTTTGAATAAGAATGGCCCTCATAGGCTCATATATTTGAATGCTTAGTCACCAGCGAGTGGAACTGTTTGAGAGGATTAGAAAGATTAGGAATGTTGCCTTTTTAGAGGAAGTATGTTGTTGGGGGTGGGCTTTGAGGTTTCAAAGTCCCATGCCCAGGCCTAGTCTGTCTTTCTTTGCCTGCTGTTCCTATACAGGGTATAAACACTCAGCTCTGTGCCTGCCTGCCAGCTGTCATGCTTCCCGCCATGATTTAGCATAGATTGAAACTGGAAGCAAATACTCAATTAAATGCTTCCTTTTATAAGGGTTGTCTTGGTCATGGTGTCTTCTCACAGCAATAGAACACTGACTAAGACATTACCTCATTTTGTTTAATAGAGCTTCTTCACTTTGAGACTACAAATAGGTAGCTTCTCATGCATAATAAGAGCTACTTCTTCAACTATGTAGATGCCAGTGTGTCTTGGGAAATCCTCTTGATCACTGCATACACTATCATCTTTACTGTCAGGGTCACCTCTCCATGCCTGATCCAGAGTAATGGATTCCTGCTCCTTATAAATCTAGTTCTATTCATCCAGAATTTGGTTGCTTCACTGTGATTACTTTCTGAGGTTTGGAGGCCATCTCTGTCTTAACATATGCATTCAATCAGCACAAGAATGCCTTATTTGAGCACAAAGAGCTAAGGCATACCTACAATCATGCTCAGCACAGAAGGACCCCCCCCCCCCAGTTTTTCTTCTCTGGCTTTGGGCAGCACTGGGGCATCTTTTCCCATTGTTCATGGATAGAATGAAGGGTACATTCTTCTTTTCAAGAATATGCTTAATGCAAAACTTCCATCCCCCAGATGTGTGTGATAGTGTGCATAATGAGCAAACGACCAAAAAACAAGCTAGTGAGATTTGGGAACTAAGGTGATAATCTCCCAATTTGTTGTTAAGAAGTGAATCCAAATCGTGTTTACACAAAAACTTCTGCCACCTCACTCCACTGGGCCCTTAAATACTGTATTTTTAATTGCATGTATGTGTGTGTGTGTGTGTGTGTGTGTGTGTGTGTGTGTGTAAACACATAAGTGCAGGTGTCCTCAGAAGGCAGAAGCAGACATTTGAAGCTGGAGTTATAGGTGGTTGTGAGTCACCTGATGTGGGTGCTAAGATCTGGATTTAGGTCTTCTTCAAGAGCAATGTGTGTTTTTAACCTCTAAGCCAACTCTTCAGCACTAAGAATTGATTTTCAAAGCCATTTTTTTCATCTTCATGTCATCACTCATTATTTAGAACCACAAACATTTTCATGCTTTCATCTCCACTTTGCCATAGAAAAAATTTATCTGAAAAAACCAATTCAGTTTAGTTGAAAAGAAACAGAAACATGTCCCTGCTGCTAAAGGAACTTTCAGTGTGTATAGGAGACAAATGCACTCACTGTGTTGGAAAAGACAGTCTATGTTAAATGTTATATTTTGAGCTTCAAATTACTGTGGTTCATAGACAAAAAAGCATATATTTCTGTAGAGAATAGACTGGGGGAGCACTTGATAGGAGATATGAGGTACTAAGTCCAAATGGTTCTTAGCATCCTAGGTAATAATGAAATAAACATATTGTCATAGTGAAGAGGCCATTGGTTTACCCAAAAGGACTGGGAGGATGAATTGTGATAAATTAGATGATTTTTGGTTCTCCTACCAGCAATAATAATCACAGAGAGAGAACATATGATTTCAGTGATGATAAATGATGGACTGGGGACAGGAATAGTGAGGAGCAGAAAGAGCAGGCAGCTTTTATTTTATTTTTATTTTTATTTTTCTGTGATGAGGACCATCTCTAAGCTTTTGTTCCACAGCCATCTTTCTTCTGCAGTCAAACCATTTCATCAAAACCAAGTTCTATGACATCTTTCCTGGCACTTGAGATTTTCCAGTCTCTCTTGGGACTGAATAATATCAAGCATTTAGTTCCTGAAATCATTGAGAGATTTTATAATTAAAAACATTTTTTCAAGGGTGTCATCAGAGTAATTGAAGATTCATTCATTGCACCAGAATTTACAGCCCATGATAGGGTGGCCCTTTGGGCTGCCACAGTCCTTTGATATTGGAATCCAATTCCACCATATGGACAGGATAGATTGGAACCCTCAGCAAGGTGGTGCAGTTTCTCTGGTGACATATGACTTAGGAAGGGACATGTTTGGTTATTCTAAATCATAGAATTTCTTTAGTATTAAGATATTTAGGGGTGTCCCCCATAAGTCCATGTAGTTAAATACTTGGTCTTCAGTTTTGGTGCTGATTGGGAAGCATTAGGAGGCATGACATTATTGGAGGAGGTATGACATTGGAGGCAGGCTTTGAGGGTTTAAAGACTCATGCCATTTTTAGTTAGCCCACTGTTTTCCTGTTTGTGGTTCAAGACATGATCTCTCAGCTGTTGTGGAATGCTTTTAACTATGTAAAGGTGTATTGCATTTGTTTAACTATGTAGAGATATGTTACTGTTTAACCTTGCCTGCCTAAGGCACCAGATTGGTCTAATAAAAAGTTAAATAGCCAATAGCTAGGTAATAAAGGGATAGGCAGGGCTGGTAGGCAGAGAGAATACATAGGAGGGGGAATCTAGGCTGAGAGTGAAGAGAGAACAAGGGAGAAAGAGAGAGAGATGCCCAGGGCCAGCCAGCTAGGCATCTACCAGCCAACCAGACATGGAAGAAGCAGGAAAACTAGGGCATACTATTGCTTGAATTGTAAATGGTCTTTTAATAATAATCATAAAAAAAAACAGAGCCAGATGTTAGGGTGAAAGCTGAAAGATCAGAGAAGCAGAACAGCCAGCCACTAGTTCTTACCTCTATAAAATCCTCAGCCTAAAGAGAGTGAGTTTGTTATTTATTCAGCTACAAGATATAATCAGGAATAGGAAGCATCCCTTATACATAACTCACATCTGATCCCATATGGGTTTGCCAGGCCCTCTAGCACAAGGAAATGGTGAGATTGATCAACTATTGATAGGAAATGTGCTGGAGGCCTCAGAATTTCATTTAAAAAATCATGTCAATAATATGGGTTTAAAAAGAGATTTTTCCCATAACCTGGGAAAAAGCCAAGGAAACTATAAGGAAATGACCTACTTGTTCTTTTTACAACCAAACACCACTACCAGCAAGATGTAACCCAAAGGGCACTCAGAGGAATGAAATCTAGAAGATGAATGTGTTTCACTTTTCAGAATTTGGAAAATTGAAATATGTACAACACACTATTGATAACTATTCAAGATTTCAGTGGGTAACGTCTCTGAGTTCAGAAAAGGCTGATTCTGTAATCATGTATTTCCTAGAACTTATGACCATCATGGGTATACTTGCACAAATTAAAACTGACAATGCTCCAGCATATATCTATGGTAAAATGAAACAATTTTTTTGCTTATTACAATATAAAGCATATTACAGACATACCACATAATCCTACAGGCCAAGCAGTTATAGAAAGATCAAATCAAACTTTAAAGGATATGCTAAATAAACAGAAAGGGGTAACAACCCCCCCCCCAGAAATAGATTATATAATGCTCTATTAACTTTGAATTTTCTCAATGCTAATGAGAAAGGAACAACAGCTGTGGAGAGACATTGGATAATAGAAAAAAACTACAGAATTAAACCAGCCTATATACTTTAAAGATGTACTGAGCTTAGAATGGAAACCAGGATATGTGTTACATTGGGGATGAGGTTTTGCTTTTGTTTTTACAGAACAAGATAAGCTATGGATACCATCAAAATTGATAAAGGTTCGATTTGAACAATAGAGACCTCTTAATTAGAAGAAGTGATAGTTCATCAACCAGCATGATCATTCAATTTAAATTAATTTATACAACTAACAATTGCTTTTCATCATCAGATATAACTTTCCAGAAGGAAACCTCCCCAAAGTTAGGGTTGGGGAAGGGTTTTTGTTTTTGTCTTTCAGGAGAATGAAGACTAATAAATCTGAAGAACTGGACAAATGAAACATCTGAAAAAAAAAAAGGATAAATCGTCCAGAAAAAAAAGTCCCAAGAAAAAGAGTAAATTAGCCTATTGGTATATCACATATAAAATTTCATAAATCTTCCTAAATGCTTGTTTCTGTTCTTCTCTACAGACACTTAACACAAATGGTCTTTATATAGTCCCAGTTCAATTAAAAGTTAAAGCTAGCTTTGGAGTTGGAGAATGGCTCTCTCCTTCTCTAAACTCAAGCATGCATCTTAAAAGAAAAAGCAAAATCTCTTTATCATGTCAGAAGGGTCGTCTGATACGGGACTGAAGAAAATCAAAATTAAGGGACTATTCTATTGCCACTAATCTCATAATTCTTTGGTTCTGTTTTGACTCTTTAAAACTTTTCTTAAGGTATGAATTTTATATCAAAATTTATAAGGTTTATATATATTAAACTCTTGTTATGATATTAATGGTCATATAAAGTACTAATTAATTTTAGAAAAAAGACTTCGTTTAGCTGCCCATACATGTTTTTGTGTTGGAGTCTCAATTTTCTGCAGGGAATCATGACAACACCTAACAGCAAATTTGAAGTCTCCAGAATGATGATGGGGCCCCACAACAACAATTCCACAAGACAATAATAATACCACTAAACTGACACACTGCACCCAAAGATCAGCTTTGGAGTACAAACTGCTCAGGACAATTTCAACATGGCTAGCTGAGATGATCTAGCCTCACAGACTACTCAAACAAGGACTTGAGATACGACAGGCACTTTTGCATTATGCAGAGACTGGATAACAAATGATAAAGCTACCTCTCGCAGGACTTCACAATCAACCCACAATTTTTCTTTTCAGGATTCCCTAAAGATGCCTTTGCCCACAATTTCCAAGAAGTGGGGCGGGTGGTTTTTGGTCTTTCAATGGTTTATGGATAATTGTCATTGTTTGGAATGGTTCACTACAGGCTGTTATTGTTAATGGTCAGGAAAAAAGTTAAAGAAAGGAAATTAGTCAAGGGTTCTTGTTTGAAAAAAAGAAAAGAAAAGAAAAAAGAGGATATAGATAAGAGGTAGATTATTGAATCTATTCTGAAAAGAAAAGAGGAAGGATACAAATTTGATATAGATAAAGAGGTAGATTATTGAATCTACTTTTAGAAGGCAACTACTAGTTTTAAATATTTTACATTGTATTGGATTTTTGTATATTCTATACAAATTATGTATATTGCTACAAATTTGAGGTTGATTTTGTTAGAAAATACTGTATGTATATTTCTAATCTTATTCAGGATATTGTACATATACAGTTCATTTAACAATATAGTGCAATTTGCTAATCTTTGAAAGTTATTATTATCAACTATTAGGATATAAAGAATTGAAACTTAGTAGTTAGTAATTATAATCAAATTTGTAGTCTTATTAAGTATGTTTTCAAGATCAAGCAGAGATATATTTTAGATAGACAGGTCATCTTCAAACACTTCAGAGATATAGAGAATATGGCATTTAAGATTTTTTTAATAATATAGATTTTTTTCTTTTTTTTTATGACTATGAGACATGTCTGCTACTGGCAGTACCAATCTACTTCTGAGAAGAAACTCCACATGGAGTTAACTTTCATTGTGGCAAACTTTAGCCACTAGGCAAGAAAGGGCTGTCACATCAAACGCTGTCCAAAATGCACAAACAGGACACAAAACAAAGGACTGCCAATCCTTGCCAAGACAAGGTAGGAAGGTTCTTTAGAAAATCATGCTTCACAAATAAGTCTGCCAGATATGCTAAGCCTGTAGGCCAAAGATGATGCTCCAATGTTACAGAGAAATCTTGGGTGACTGTCTAGGCAGCTGGCTACTTTCTGCCATAACTCACATTTTTTGGGAAGTGGCTTGCTTGCACTTCCTGGGTAATATTATTTCCTTCTCAGGTCTCTGAGTGAGTTGAAGATTAGATAGTTGTAGTTACAGTTTTCCTTATTAACAATTTCAGAAAAGAAACTCACTAAGAGGTGTAAAGTGTATAAATTTGAAAGACATCATAAGATAGTTTTCTGTTGGTAATACAAGATAGGATAGAAAGTGAATTGGGTACATTTTAGACTCACCAAAATTGGATAGATAGATAATGAAATATTTTTGCTGAATTTGTCAAATGCAAATGGACTAGACATTGTTGATGTATTTATTGCTTGTATATATTGTATATAGTTATTTTACTTATTGTATATAGTTTTTCTTATAACTGTAAATTTTTTTTATTAGACAAAAAAGGGGAAATGTGGTAATATTTTATCTGTGTACCTCAATAAAGTTTATCTGAGGATCAGAGGAAAAATCTAGCCACTAAAATAAACATAGCGGTCAGGCAATGGTACCACATGTTCTTAATCCTATCACTTGAAAGGCAGAGACACATTTGGATCTCTGTGAGTTCAAGGCTACACTGGGAACAAAGCCAGGTATGATGCTACAAACCTTTAATCCCAGCACTAGCCATAAAGGTCTGGAGGTCTGTACAGCCCGATAGGAAATGACAGAGCTGGGCAGAAAGAGGAAGTGATGTAGCTGGGCAGGGAGAGGAAATGAGATGGCAGAACAGAAAGGCATATAGGTGTGGGTATACAGGAAGTAGCTTTCTTTGGAAATTGCAGAGTTAGTCAGGTGAGGTTAGCTGTGGCTTTTCCTATTCCTCTGATTTTTCAGGTTTTAACCCTAATATCTGGCTCCAGGTTTTTTTTTTTTATTTTTTATTAATAAGACCATTTAAGATTCACATTACATGAGTTCCTACTTCTCCACACCTTATATACCTTTCTCAGCCTGCCATATTACTTCCTGGAATTAAAGGCATGTGTGCTTCCCAAGCAAAGGCATGAGATCTCAAATGCTAGGATTAAAGGTGTATGCCACCCCTGCCTGACCTCTACGTCTAATCTAGTGTCTGGCTCTGTCCTCTGATCCTCAGGAAAGTTTATTAGGGTACACAATATTTCATCACATTTCCCCTTCTTTTGTCTAAAATAATAAAAGAAGGTTATAACTAATATAAGAAAAACTATATACAATAAGTGCAATAAGTCTATACAATATGTATAGCCAAGAATTACATTAACAATGTCCATTCCACTAACATTTGACAGATTCAGAGAAAATACTCTATTATCTATTCTATTTTGGTGAGTCCAAAATGTTGTACCTAATTTACTTTCTATCTTAACTTGTATTATCAACTTAAAACTATCTTTTGATGTCTTTCAAACTTACACACTTACACATCTTTAGTGAGTTTCTTTTCTGAATTTGTTAAAAAGGAAAACTGTAACTATCTAGTCTCAACTCCCTCAGAGACCTGAGAATGAAATAATATTAACTGAGTAAGTAGGAAGTGCAAACAAGTGACTTCCAAAAAATGTGTGAAATGTGGCAGAGAAATCTTGGGTGACTGTCAAGGCAGCCAGCTGTTTCTTTCATCCATCTTTGGCCTACAGGCCTAGTGTATCTGACAGACTTATCTGTGAAACAAGATATTCTGAAGGGCCTTTCTACCTTGTCTTGGCAAGATTCGGCAGTCCTTTGTTTTGTGTCCTGCTTGTCCACTTTGGACAGCAAACTGTCAGCAGTTTAGGCAAGGCATTTCCTTGCCCAGTGGCTAACTTTTGCCACAAAGAAAGTAAACTCCATATGTAGTTTCTTCAATGCTCATAATCTTCTCTGAAGTAGATTAGTGTTGCTAGGAGCAGATATGTCTCATTATCATAAAAAAGAATATATGTTATTAAAACATCTTAAATGCCATATTCTGTAGATCCCTGAAGTGCTTGAAGATGACCTGTTTTTTTTAAAATATATTTCTATTTGACTTTGAAAATATACCTAATATGACTATATATTCAATTGTAATAGGTGACTAAACATTAACTTGCATTTCTTTATATCCTAATTAGTTGGTAATATCTTTTAAGGACTAGCAATTTGCACTACATTGTCAAATGAGCTGTATAGGTACAATAACTTGAACAAGATTAGAAATATATGTACAGTATTTTCTAACAAAATTAATCTCAAATTTATAATATACATAATTTGTATACAATATATAAGAATCCAATCCAATGTAAAATATTTAAAACTAGTAGTTGCTTTCTAAAAGTAGATTCACTAATATAACTTTTTTATCTTATCATAGCTATATCTTTCCCTTTTTTCTTTTCAGAGTAGATTCAATAATCTTCCCTGTATCCATCATTTCTATATCTTTTTTGAGAGTAGATACCTTTTTTTTTTTTAAGATTTATTTATTTATTATGTATACAGCATGTATGACTACAGGCCAGAAGAGGGCACCAGATCCCATTACAGATGGTTGTGAGCCACCATGTGGTTGCTGGAAACTGAACTCAGGACCTCTGAAAGAGCAGTCAGTGCTCTTAACCTCTGAGCCATCTCTCCAGCCCCGAGAGTAGATACCTTTTATCTTATCATATCTGTATCTGCTTTTTTTCCAACAAGAACCCTGAATCTAATTTCCTTTGTTTAGCTTTTTTCCTGACCATTAATAATTAACAACTTGTAACCAACCATTCTAAACAATGATAATTATTCATAACCCACTGAAAGACCAAAAACCACCTATCCCACCACTTGGGAATGTGGGGCTGTGTTCTTAAAATTACTTCTTGCTGTCTGGGAGGAAAGGCATCTTTAGGGGATCCTGAAAAGACAATTTTGGTTTAGTTGTCAGGTCCTGGGAGAGAGAGCTATATCATTTGTCTAGTCTCTGCATAATGGGAAAGTATAGGGCTTGTCTTAAGTCCTTGCTCAAGTAGTCTGTGAGACTGGATAATCTCAGCTAGCCATTTCAAAATTGTCCTGAGCAGTGTGTAGTCCAAAGCCAATCTTTGGGTGGTATTTGTCAGCTTAGTGGTATTATTATTGTCCTGATGAAATAATCATTGAGAGGCCCTATCATATTTTTGGAGGCTTCAAAATCTCCCTTAGGTGTGGTCATGGTTCACTGCAGAAAATCTTTCTTATGGGACATTTTTTTTTCTGGATGATTTATCCTTTTTCTTCAGATGTCTCATTTGTCCAGTGCTCTTCAGATTCCTTAGCCTTCATTCCTCTGAAAACAAAAACAAAATCCTTTCCCCAATCATAACTTTGGGGAGTTTCCCTTTTGTAATCTTTATCAATTTTGATTCATGGTTTGTCTCTAAATTTTTGTTTTATTTTTTTAAAGCTGTTCTATCATCCGGAGCAGTATGGTTTGTTACAATAGTCATTAAGCTCTTTAATTGCTCTGGAAAGGAAATTTTTACATGATGACAAGAAAGGACTGAACTGAATTTGTTATGGGGACCTTTAAGAGGCCCCTCAGGGAGTTTCCTGATGGAAAAAGCAAAGGATTGCCTTGTCTTTCCCTTGTTGATCTACATTCCTTAGTTCAATATTTGCCTTTGCCACACCTTCTACATAATCCAGAAGGGAGGGGTATTCTGTTACCATTCTTCCTTGAAAAAACATTGTTTGTAGAAACACACTCTTTATAGTCCCTTTTTAGATGACCTTGTTTACCACATTTAAAACATCTGACATTATTATTTTTCTTCAAACCTCTGAAAATCACCTTTTCTATTCAAGTATCATCATGGTCATGAGATTCAATATTCATTGTATCTCAGATCCATTCCTCCAAGGGTGCTGATCTTGCCTTTAATGTCCTAATTACCCTTTTGCATTATGCATTAGCATTTTCAAAAGCCAGAGATTCAATTATTATCTGTCTAGCTTCTGAATTTGGTATCATTCTATTTACTGCTGAAGACAGCCTTTGTAAGAGATCAGTGAAGGTTTCTTTTGGGCCCTGTATAACTTTTGTAAATGACTCAATTTTCTTTCTTACTTCTTCAATTCTGTCCCAATCATTCAAGGCTGTCATTTGGCATAAAGCTAGGGTGTGGGTCATCATGTAGAGATAAGCTTTCTACATTAGCATAATCTCCCTCTCCAAGAAGCTGATCTCGGGAGATTTCCGTACCTCTAACCTTACTTCATTGTTTAACAGTTTTAGCCTCATCCTTACACCAGGTTCTCCACTGTAATTGGGGACCAGCTTCTAATACAGCTGTAACTAAATCTCTCCAGTATTGAGGGATAATTCTATTACAAGTTGACCATGAGTTTAACATCTGCTTCACAAATGGGGAATGCATACCATATGACACTATAGCTTCTTTGAATCCCCTCAAATCTAACATTTGCACAGGAGTCCAGTCAGCTCTTACACAGCCTTGAGCATTTGGTAATTCCTGTAAGATTATTGGATAGATTAATGTTGGCTATTTGAAAGCCTTAGGCTGTTTCTCTGTAACCACATTATGCAATGCTGAGATTGATTCACCTTTAAATTCTTCGGTCTGGGTCTGAATTTCTCTATGATCTGTTTTAACAAGTTTTTCTAAAAATTTTTTTCTTGGCACTCCCTTTAACCAACTTTTTAAATGACAAAACAAAAATGATCAAACAAAAATATTTATAATTGACATTACATAAATCCCATCTGCATTAATTATCCTCTCATTTAATTGTTTCATTTTCAGACCGTCAATTGTATTATCAAAGAGAAACAAAATTCCCTCCATTGTAAAAATATTTCCCATTTTTTTAATGAGAGGAAAAATTCTCTTTTAACTAATTTCTCCCTTTAAAAAATCCCAATTGTCTCACTAAATCTCCCAACAACGACAATTCAGATATGAGGCTGACTGCTTCTATGTAGAACAGTAGAAGTCTGAGAGGGTTTCAAGGCAGCTACTTAGTGTGGTAGCAGCCCAAGGTTGGGGATCCAGGGAGAGTCCACAACCCACCAGGAGAAAAGAAACCAAAGAGCCAGCCATCTGCATGAGGGAACATGAGGAAATGGCTACCTCCTATAGTTTTTGGAGCCCCTCAGAACCTATGGAGTTTGCTGCAGAGAGGCTGCAACAAAATCTTAGCCAGTGAGTTAGGGACTCTGGTGCACATGGAGTAAGGACTCCAGTCATATGCAGCTTGGGCTGAGCCAGGGCCTGCAAGGCCACCGGCAAGTAGCTTTTTGGTGAATTCATGCCCCACAAGTTGGATGCCAGATGTTGTTTAAATCTTATATGGTCTTTTAATAAAAAGCCCAGAGGCAGATATCAAGATGAAAGCTGAAAGATCAGAGAAGCAGAACAGCCAGCCACTAGTTCTTATGTCTACTAAATCCTCAGCCTAAAGAGAGTGAGTTCCTGTTTCCTCATGCCTTATATACCTTTCTTTACCCTGCCATATTACTTTTGGGAATTAAAGGCATGTGTGCTTCCCAAGCAAAGGCATGAGATCTCAAGTGCTGGGATTAAAGATGTGTGCCACCATTGCCTGACCTCTATGCTTAATCTAGTGTCTGGCTCTGTTCTCTGATCCTCAGGCAAGTTTATCAGGGTACACAATATATCACCATAACATACAAAGGAAAGAAAGGTAAAAAGCCCCAAGGCAAAACATAGATGAAGAGAAACAGGTTAAATTAAGTTATAAGAGCTAGTGTGAGAAGCATATGATAAGACTGAGCATTTATAATTAATAATAAGTCTTTGTGTTATGATTTGGGGACTGGCAGTCTGAGAAAGCCTGCTACACTCAGTTTTCCTTTCTTGCTGCCATACCTTCAGTCTGCCATTATGGACTAATATCTCTGAAACCATAAACCCAAATAAACCTTTCTTTCTAAAAGTTGCTTGGTTATGGTGTTTTATCACAGCAAAAGAAAAATGACTGATACAGTTATCTAAATTAAATACCAATTTACCCTTGTACCTGCTATAAAAATAATCTTCTACGAAAAAAAAAATATAGCCAAGTGGTGGTGGCACATATCTTTAATCCCAGCACTTGGGAGGCAGAGGCAATTTGAGTTTGAGGCTAGCCCGGGCTACAGGGTGAGTTCCAGGAAAGGTGCCAAAACTACACAGAGAAACCCTGTGTCAAAAAAACAAAAAAATATAAAATAATAATAATCTACAATGTTGGGGTTAGATTTATCTGGTAAAGCATTGGCCAAGTTGTATCTTAATGTATCTAACTCATACACCTTCATATATCTAACTCATGCAGTGTGACCTACAAAGCAAAGGAGTAGAAATCAGGAAGAAGGCAGGAAGAGAGGGTTAGATCAAAAGCCAGAAAAGGAGAAAGAACAAGAACAAAGACGATGAGTATATGGCAGAAGTAAATGTGTAGGGGCTGAAGATGTAGCTCAGTTCGTTGCATTCATGCCTATCATGCATGATGCCTTGGAACAAATATTCAATACAGTGTAAACTGGGAGTGATTGTTGTTGCCTATATTCCTAGCACTTGGTAGGATATATAGAGATAGGAGGATCAGAAGTTCCAGGCCATTTTTTGCTACATAGGGAATAAATTCAGGATGACTTGGGAGCATGTCAAACAAGCAAATCAAAACAAATAAGTGAACCCAAAAATCTAAATCCAACTCACCAAGAAGAACAGCCGTAACAACAAAAGCATTGTCTATGGGAAAAGGAATGGGTGAAGTTGGAAGACCTTCAACTGTTATTACATAGCTCATTTATTTCTTGGACTTTTAAAATTTTTTTTATGTTTCTCTATATTAAGAGGATCTGTAATTTGTAAATGCTTAACTTTCACATAACATGGATGGATATTTAAAAAAACAAAACAAAACAAAAACTGTTTCAGTCAAAGAAAGAACACTTTCTTTGGGTAAAATCTGGCTCCTTCCCAAAGATAGGAACTCATAGGACTCAAAAAGCTACTGAAATTGACAAGAATTTTAAAGAGTTACAAGATCCATAAGGCTATACTGGAAGGTTATCAAGACAGCAACCTCTATCTAGGGAAAAGTAGGCTCTCCCAGAACAGCCTGCAGGTTGGGCAGGGAAATTAAGGGATTCAGCTTTCATGATTCATCCTCCATGGTGACTTTGAGTCACCATGTTCCTGTAAGTAACACCTGAAAGCAAAGCACTGATTAAGTTAGACATGAGTGGAATGATTTCTTCTGGTCTGTCCTAGTTGCTCTATATGTGGTTGATGGACATTTGTCCATGTCTACTCAGGAAAGGTCACCTAATTATTTCAAATGAAACTTGTTAGAATTTTTATTATACATGCAGACTCTAGAATGATATTCCAAGTTCAAAGAATTTCCATTATATAAGGGGCTCCTTAAATACATAAACCATGTTTGGTGGTTTGAAAGAAAATGGTTCCCAAAGGGAATGGCACTCTTAGGAGGTGTGGCCTTGTTGGAGTAGGTGTGGTTTTGTTGGAGAAAATGTGTCACTGTGGAGAAAGGCTTTGAATTATTGCATATGTTCAAGCCACACCCAGTGAGACAGACCACTTACTGTTGCCTGACTATCAAGATGTAAGGCTCTCAGGTCTTGTACCATGTCTGCCTGCATACCACCATGTTGCTCAGCCTGTGAGACCTTTGTGATCTTGCTTCACTACAGAAGTTAACAGAAACAATGATAAGAACTGGGAACAGGAAGGAGAGGTTAAGGGTTCTCAGGGCTCTTGTTGAGTGGTGTGCTGTCCTAAAAGCTGCAGGCCTCCACCAGTTGCTTTGGAAATGGGGTGGAAGAAAACCAAGAAAGATGAGTGCTGCTTACTATTTCAATGGCCACTGCAGGGGTTCCTGCAAGTGTGGTAGCCAGTAGTGAAATGATCTGGGTGAAGTTGAGAATGAAACTCAGGTCAGCATGACTTAGCTAGTGCTGGTTCAAAAATTTTACAGTCTGACACCAAGTGATTTCTTATTTTTTTTTTTTTTTACATATTTAAACACAGTAAAACTTGTGGGAAAGTTTCCTCTTGACAATTGTCACAACAAAGTTTTAGGCATGACTATATCTAAACTCATTTGCAAAGTGTATCATTTGTTTGTTTGTTTCTTTCTTTAAGAGAAAAAACAAGAAGGTTTCTCTGTGTAGCTTTGGAACTCATCCTGGAACTTGATTTGTAGACCAGGCTGGCCTTGAACTCACAGAGATCTGTGAGTGCTGGGATTCAAAGAGTGTGCCACCACTGCCTGGCACAAAGTGCATCTCTTTAGCAAAGCACTTGTGACCTTTTCCACAAGACAAGGACCTAGGGAAGAAGAGTTTGTAATAAGCATAAGGACAGGTTCTATTGACAGAGAAGCAGTGCTCAGAATTCTGGGGCATTCTGATGAGGGCTGGCTGTATAAAATAGCAAAGATTGCTATGTATTAACACATTCATTCACAGCCTTCTGGATGGAAAACAGGTGTCAATTTCTTTCATTGAAGAAAAAAGTCTGTGTGTTTAACATTTCTATTTTTTCTAGTGCTTATCTGTGAGATCTTGTTCTCTACAGAATACCAGTCAGCTCATTTATTGAATACCAGGCAACTCCTTCCTTCCAGTATAGCTTGGCTCAGGACTCCACCCTAGGTGTTTTGACATGAAAGGCTTTGGATTTGACGTGGCTGGGGTGGTGAGGGAATGAAGAAAGAACAGACACACGGATGCACATATAGAAAAGTTGGGGTCAGATGTGTTGTGAGCACTCTGGTAAAGTGGTACCAATACACAGGAACCCCCAAACTCAGCATGTTATTATGTATATCACAGAGGGAGGAGTTATCTAGCCTTGGTAAGAGGTCTCTGTAGGTAAGCAATGTCAGGTTATAGACATCCTGGAGAAGAAAACTGGTTTCTTGTCCCTGCACATACTGGTTAGTTATTCCTAGATGCTGGTATTTGCACACACTGTCAACAGTCCCATTCAGACCAGAAGAAGGCATTGTGCTCCCTGTGAACCTCACCCGAGGAAAGGACTTCTCAAATTCACAAGAATCTGACATGTTGGCCAATGACAAGGCCCATGTCAAGAATGCACTCAAGCCTTCTTCTCTCCACACCCAGGCATTACCACATGGGTGTTTGTAGAATTGTCAGGATCACAGCCTAGGCCCTAACTGCCCTAACAACCCAGATTGAGCCACCCATCCTCAGTAGAATAATTAACTAATAACTAATAGTAAAAAAAAAAAATCAGAAAATTGGTGATTTAGTCTAAGTATTCACCTTGGGAATAGGACCCTCTCCCCAAGTCCATCTTCCAGGTCCTGACATATACATAGCTAAGCAGTCATGGTCAAGGTGTGGCCCTACCCATCATAATTGTATAAGCATCAGTCTCTTTTATAAACTGTTCTGACAAATCATCAGAATTGTGTGAAATCTCCTCTTGGGAGATGCATTCCTCTTGTGGCTGGTACCAGGCTTCAGCCTTTTCCTTCTCCCAGCATGAGACTCCTGCGGGAATTCCAAATCCTTGCATACCATCATCTCAGTTGACTGATAGCCAAATAGAGGGGCACAAGCATCTCTTTAGATTATCTTAATTCATTCCTGCCAGGATGGATACAGTGTTTCTGGCTCAAAATGTGCACAGCTCAGTCCCCTTCCCTGATTCTCGTGTACATGGCCACAGCCACCAAGTGTACCCTAAACTTGATCCCAGAACTATGGGTACTCTTGCAGGGACTCCATCAACTGCCAGAGGAGAACATGCAGCCACTAGGGCTTTGTCTGCAGGTATGGGAGGCTCTCTGGTTTGGCAGCTTCTTTCAGAGATCTGATCCAGTAATGAGCTTAATACAAAACTCTCACACAGCAGTGTTAATGGTAGTCTAGGTACATTCCATGCTTAAGGACCACATTTTGTGTTGTACTGTACTTGATGGCAACTATTGGGGTTGTAAGATCTTATAAGGACCTAAGAAAGAACAGCATAGTACTTACTGTATGAATGGTTTTGAAATAGAAAATATTTGGGCATAAAAAAATGGAATGTCTTTGAGCAACCCAAATATCTCCAAGCTGTATTATTAGAACCAACATTCTATTTTTAAGAATCTTCACAAAGCAGAAGACACTGTAAGAAAACCAAATGATTCTGAATGGCAGTAGATGAAATGAGCAGTTGAACTGTGAATTAGCCTGATGGTAATAAACTAGACTTGCTCATTTTCTGTCTGTACTTTTTATGTGGTATTTAAGGGATAAAAACCTTTTGTATGAATGGAGGAAAAAGCTAGCAGTCTGAGATGTGTGAGAAATTCAGTTTTAAGGTGATAGATTCTGTGTGTATAATGTTTAACTGTATAATGTCTCTCCACAGGTTGTCAAGGTTTTGAGAAAGTTTTCCATAACGTTATCATTTGCTTTTCTTACTGATTTTCATGTGTGGTTAATTTCTACTGTCAACTTGTTAGAAACTAGAACATCTGAGAATAGACTATTGAAAATTTTGTAAAGATTTAATTTAATTTTATTTTGTATAGGTATGTGTGTATTTGTGGGTGATGTGCATGTGAGTACAGGTGCCCATAAAGACCAGATTATCTTTGAGCTGGAGTCTGAGGTGATTGTGAGCTACCTGACTTGGGTTCTAAAAACAGAACTGTTATCTTTGCAACTGAACTTGGGTTCTCTGCAAGAGCAGCAAATGCTTTTAACTGCTGGGACACCTATCCAGTCCCCTGGGAAGAAAGTCTTAATGAAGAATTATCAGGATCAGGTTGGCCTGTGGAGGGACTGTGTTGGTTCTCAGTTCACATAGGAAGACCTAGCCCATTGTGGGCAGCACCATTCTATAGGAAGTGGTTCCTGAACTCTGTAAGAGTGAACAAAGCTCGATGAGCTTAAGTAAACCAGCAGGAAGTATGGAGGCATTTGTCTCTGTTCCTGATTGAATGTTGTGTAATCTTCTGTTTCAAGGTTCTGCTTCTGTGACTTCCATACTGTGATGGACTATAACCAGGAATTATCAACCAAATAAACTCTTTTACCCCTAGCTGCTTTTTGTCAGGAGATTTTTATCATTGCAACAGAAAGGAAACTAGGACATTGAGTATTTGTAAAATCATACCACCTAAGGAACAGATTTATAGTACTATCTAACATGGACTTGATTACTTTGGTGAGAAGACAAGACATGTATAGGTGAGTGAACACAGTAGGTCACACTGGAGGGATGGCTCCAGACCCCAACACACTGACAAGTCACTGAGGGGCAATCTGATTTGATTTTAGGCATATATTACACTGTTCAAATAGACAAGAATCCTCCCACTATTAGGAAGATATTTCTATGAAATAAATGTATATGTAAAGGTAGGTAAGCATTTTGCTTAGGAAGAATTTATAGGAGGAAAAATGCAGAAATTGAGAGGAAATATTCCCTGCCCTAGATGTACATGTCTTCTCATATTATTTTTTTTTGAAGATACTAGAAGTAAGGGCATACTACCAAGCCTTCTTTGGAATCAACATTGAAAAGCATAGAAAGTAGGCAGAGACCCACTATGGCAGGGTGGGGATCATCCTTCAACATTTAAGGCTTAAACCCAGCAGCCAGATAGTTCACAGGAAGGGTAAGAAGAGATAGCACAGTGCCAGGGATATCAAAGAATATTCTTTAAAACCAAGACAGTATTCTTGTGCAAATGCCCTATGAAATGAATCCAAGACCTTATTGAGTTGAGCCTGGTGTCACAAACTTATATTGGTAGCTACTTGAGAGGCTGATGAAGGAGTTATTTCAAGTTAAAGATCTGTTTGGGCAACTTAGTGAAACTGTGTAAAAGGAGGTAGTTAACTGAATAGTGTGTGTGTGTGTGTGTGTGTGTGTGTGTGTATGTGTGTGTGTGTATATGTGTGTGTATATGTATATGTGTGTGTTTATGTATGTACATACACAGCTACACACATATACACACACACAGCCCTACAACCACTCCAGGAAATGAGCTCACATCTGCTCACTTTACTACCTATGAACAAGAATTCACGTATGGCTGTGGGTATGGCTATGGTATGGTACATGCCTAGCACACACGAGACCCTGTGTTCAGTCTCCAGTCCTGGGAATATATGAATATATATTAATAAATATATGAATAAATAAATAATAAATAGTATTCAACTGCCAAGTTGCTGAGATAAAGAGTAAAATCCTAAAGCTGACTCAAGGGATATTTGAGAAGATGAGTATTTACATACAAATTCATGAGAGATGCCTCTTAGATTTCTGGGTTACTGTCCCTAACAGTACAACCAATCATTGAGCAGAGGACTTTTGTTTTCTTTTGCTCTTAGAAAACAAAGAAATCTGACTTCATAAAACCCAGTTTTGTATTCAATTAGCAAAGTCAAGCAAATTTAGAAAATCAGGCAATTCTTTGTCCTCTACTTATATTATAGATAAATCTTCATAACCAGTGTCTGGTGAAATCCTGAATTTGTCATTTAATCATCTGTTAAATTTTGTAAATATTTTTATTTTATTTTCTTTCTCTTGAGACAAGGTCTCATTGTGTATCCATGGCTAGTCTAGAACTCAAGGTAACCAAGGCTATCTTTCAGCTTGCTGAAAACCTCCTGTCACTGCCTCCTGTGGAAATGAAAACTTAGACTAAGCCTCTATTAAACATTTGTCTTTTCCTTGGTGCTTTCAACATTGGTAGGAGGTACTTGTGGATTTTTCAGCAGACATTCCCTTGGCCGTTGATCATTTCTGTTCCCAGCAGCCTAGCTTGCTGAGTGGGAAGAAAGCAGCCCCCTTGTCCCCTAAGAAGCTGTTCTACCATAGTGTGAAAAGGTGCTACAATACAGATATTCCACATATATCAACACTGTGAGCAAATGAGAGCACATGGGCATACACACATACAAAAGCACACACAAAGAGAATTTTACTAGAAGAAGGAAAAGTCTAGCTCTACCTAGAAAATGATAATCAACCTAATCATGTCATGACTATCTTAACCATAGAACTAAAGTTTAAACAGCTGGGACTTTTGAGTTCAACAAGACCTACTTCCCTGCCAAGCAAGTGACTCCAGACAAGTTTGTAAAATGTTTGCAAAATGCAATTCCAGTCGTGCCACTATCTTCTTTAACATTGGTCTCTAGTTACCTTATGTCCTCAGGGTAGTGTCCAAATTCTCTACCAGACTTGTAAGATCTAGTCTCATTTTCTCTCAGCCTCAAAGCCTCTCACCCTAACATTAACCCTAGCCCTAACCCTATCCCTAACCCTCTATCCCTAACCCTATCTCAAACCCCTTGCACTTTTCTTTGTGTATGGATTTCTTTTAGATTAAAAAAAACCCTACATTTTATGTATGTGTGTGCATATGTATGCCTGTATGCACATGTGTGTTCAAATGCAGATTGGAGGCACCAAAAGCTTTGGTGTGGAAGGATTGAAAATATCTGCACTGTCCAGCTCAGAAACAAGAGCTAATTGTTTGAAATATTTAGAAGGCAAAGCCATGGATGAAGCCTTTACATTATTTAGAGTGGTTCCATAGGCCAGTATGTCAGAAACAAACAGAATAAACTCAGTGTCTCACAAAAGAACAGATGAACGAAGCAAAAGTTGCTGTGGGATGGTCTGTATGTCAAATGTGTTGTTGATTGGTCAATAAATAAATCACTGATTGGTCAGTGGCCAGGCAGGAAGTATAGGCGGGACTAACAGAGAGGAGAATTGAGAGAACAGGAAGCTGGGTGAAGGAGACACTGCCAGCCGCCATCAGGACAAGGAAGATGTAAAGTACCGGTAAGCCACAAGCCACGTGGCAACGTATAGATGAATAGAAATGGATTAATTTAAGCAGTAATAGAAATGGGCTAAATATAAGAGTAAGAGCTAGACAATAACAGGCCTGAGCTAATGGCCAAGCAGTTTAAATAATGTAAGAGTCTGTGTGTTTATTTTATAAGTGGGCTCTGAGACTGGCCGGACTTGGTGGTGGGAGTTGGAGAGAAATTCTCCAGCAACAAATGGCGCCCAACGTGGGGCAAGAGTTTCCACCTAAAACCTAAATAAAAAGATTCTAAAACGGAGCTAAAAACAGTTCCTAGTTATCTCTTTCAAGTTAGTGGCAGCCTGCGTGTTTGAGCTACTGCTGGCGGGTTCCTAGCGTGCGTGCTCGACCTGCCGCCGTATGGCAGGAATGAGGCCTCTGCAAGTGGCACATTAAGCTGCATGATGGATTTAGCCTTTGCTAGTACAAAACAAAAACAGAGGTTCCTGGGCTGCATGCTGCTTGGATAAAAGCATTGACCCACTATAGCTCCCAGAGCTGGCGGTAAACACGCACCACCGCCATGTTGGAAAGCTAAAGTGGGCGGAGCCAGCAGCCACAGTGCCAGCGCCATTTCAGGCTTAGAAGGCTACAGTTTAAAAGAAATAGGCTCAAGCTAATATAAAAAAATAAGCCACGTAAAGATGGCTACCACACAGAGAATTTGGATTATGTTCTCTTTGATATTCGTAACTGAAGAAAAACATTTGATTACAAAAGCTGTTGAGTTATGCCAAAATGTATATTTTAAAGGTACCTTGACTTCAAAGTTTGGATGTAAGGATATGTTGCTTTGGAAAAGAGTCTCTTTTGTTTCCACAGAAAGCCAGAGGCTATGGATTTGTTCCAGATTAAGATACATCCAGTTTGACCAGCCAAGACCCCCTGAAAGGTCTCCAATGACCCCATGGCTGAGATGATCCAACATCCAGAATGGTTTGAAGGCAACTGGCTCAGACGATACACTCTCATGGACTATTCTATAATCCTAAAAATTTTCTTTGTATCCCTATAAGATACAGCGCCCCCCTCCAGCAGGAAGTAGTAAGAGAAGCTACGCCCAAATTCCCAAATATACCAAGCTGACTTTGGAGATATATAAAGGTTAAAACCTTCCTTTTTAAGAAAAGAAAAGGGGAAGTGCTGTGGGATGGTCTGTATGTCAAATGTGTTGTTGATTGGTCAATAAATAAATCACTGATTGGTCAGTGGCCAGGCAGGAAGTATAGGCGGGACTAACAGAGAGGAGAATTGAGAGAACAGGAAGCTGGGTGAAGGAGACACTGCCAGCCGCCATCAGGACAAGGAAGATGTAAAGTACCGGTAAGCCACAAGCCACGTGGCAAAGTAAAGATTAATAGAAATGGGCTAAATATAAGAGTAAGAGCTAGACAATAACAGGCCTGAGCTAATGGCCAAGCAGTTTAAATAATGTAAGAGTCTGTGTGTTTATTTTATAAGTGGGCTCTGAGACTGGCCGGACTTGGTGGCGGGAGTTGGAGAGAAATTCTCCAGCAACAAAAAGTAGCTTGGCAAGGCAACTTCCTTTTATAAAAAAGGTATACCAGAAGCCAAACCTGAATAGCAAGAACACTGGGACAGGAAGACCACTTGCTTTCTATTTTAACACAGGTGATGTGTCTTTTCCTCACTGATTACATGCCAACCCTGCAGTCTTTTGTGATTGGTTAGTTTTAAAAGCATCAGCTCAAAAGATATGAAGGAAACGGGGAAGGGGAAGAAGCAGGCTGCTTCAGACCAAAAAGTTCAGGAATGAACTCGGGACCTTTGTATAAAGAAAAGTTTTACTAAGTGGAGAAGATTGAAAGATCTGAGTAAACATTTTACAGGATGGGGCAGATTTATGGTGAGATCGCTACTTTTGAATAAAAATAAATCTCACAAGTAGAACCCATGAAGGAAAATGGTGAGAAAGGTAGTTTAATAGAGTCTCCTTCAATGTTACAAGGCCACGCCCTGAGTTCTTTGTTACTGAAAATACTCAGAGGCTGACAGCTGAGGAGCTGTTGGGAATGCAGTATTGATGTGACGGAGCATCACCTTTGATGTTCTTCCATTCTGTATATAATTGTTTTCTCTTTGTTAGACTTACACTGAAGATCATCAAGTTCAGTGAGTAAATGTGCGAGAAACAGCTTTCCAGCAGATCCTTAGGTAACCTGAGCTGCGTAACTGCAAAAGCCTAGACTCTGAACTCAAGTAGGCCTGGCATCGTCTAGTTATATGACCCTGGACAAATCAATGCATTTTCTGTGTCTTTACTTTGTGAACTAAAAAAAGTAAGACTGGTGACTGGCTTTGCTTTCAGGTTGGGGCAAACAGAAAAACAAAAAGATATACAAAGTAAGACAATTTTAGGATAATCTAAGACACACAAAATAAAACATTCTAGATTAAGCTAAATGAAAATGAATGATGAAACCATGGTTATGGGGTATTCATCAGAGAAGACTGCTCTCCAAAATGGGTATAAGCCAATAGAAAGTCTTTATCATCAAGCCAGTGACTATACTGGGTATCTGGAATCCCAGTGTAGTACTGAGTCTTTCTTAGGGTGAGCTTTTAAGCACAAAACCCACGTTCTAGGTTGATATACTTCAGTTAACAAGAACAGTTAGCCAAAAGCAGAACTATAGAAGCTAAAAAGCAAGATAAGTACATTAGAGACTTTCCCAAAACTATGGACTTTGATGGATTTGGTTTTTGTCTTTATTTTGGCTGATGATGCTGTCTACATGCTGAATTTTATGGCCCAAATGGTACTTCCATTATGGAATCAGTTGTGCTAAAGTTGGCCTACTAAGGTCTGAGGCCGTGTTACAACTACACGGATCATGAAACCTCACCACATTTGTGCTGAATTGTCCGTGTTGGCTGGGTAATAATAGTTCACAGTGCTCTCTATAATGAAAAGTTGTTCAGTAGGTTTTCTCTTCATTAACGAATTTGAGCCTTGCTAATTCCATAATAATTAGACACAAAGTAGGGCTAGTGTCATGGAGATCTCTACAGGCACTCCAAGACATGAGCTCAGGCTTCCTGGCTCTAGATTCCACACATCACCTCGCTTTGCTGCCCATGAAGAGGACCTCATAGATGAATGATGCTTTCCTGCAGTACAATGGTAGTTGAGAGCCACATCTAGCCTACAGGACCAGGCATTCTGGGGCTAAGAAGGATCTTAGCAAGGAAGCTGGGCGTTTGTATCCTCACACCTCAGGGTGAAAAAGCCATGATTGGCTGGTGGGCTGGAATGAAAGACAAGTTCCTAGAGAAGGAAGCAGTAAGGTGGAATGAAGATACCACAACTTAGGAGTAGGAAGAGAGTAAGGAGTGCATCAAGTTAGAGTCAACAGAAGTCATTAGACCTTATGTAGACCAGGCATAAGGATGGACAAAGGGTGATAGGATCATGATGATGACAATGATTTATTGTCAGGATCTCCCACATTGTTAGAACAAGCGCCTGTTTCATATTAACTCCAACAGTTCTTGTAAGGGTTCTTAGATAAGGCCGGTTTATTTACCTTTTTGAAGTAAACAAACTAAAACACAGTGATATTTAGGAATCAGAGTAAGGTAATTTGGTAATTCTTATTGTTAAAGAATAATTAGATAATGCATCAAGATGCAGAAAGATAAATATGGTATGTTTTCACTTATAAGTGGATATTGGCTATTAAGTTAAATAATAACCAAACTACAATCCAGAGACCCAGAGAAGTTAGGTAAAGAGGAGGGCTTTAGGTGGATCTCTCTGGGAAGGGGAAATAGAATAAATTTTGCAGGAAGAGTGGGGGCAGGTGGGGATGAAAGCTAGAGGGGTCATGTTGGGGGAGATGGAGCAAGAGAATGTGTGGAGAAATGGCTAGAATTGGGGCATCCCTTGGGGATAATGTGGAAACCTAGTACAGTAGAACCTTCCTATAATCTATGATGGTGACCCTAGTGAGGACTCCTAGTAATGGGGGATACAGAGTCTGAACTGTCCATCTTTTGTGGCCAGGCAAGGCTTCCAGTAGTGGGACTGGAGTAAATTTGGTTGTGTTTTATCCAAGGGGGTCCTATGGAGGTCCATTAACAACCTAGGCTAATGCTAGGACAGAGGGTTGCTTTCCAAAAACTGACAGTGGGGTGCCATTTTACCAAGGACATCATCCATACTGCTTATAAACTGTAGAGAGGTCAAGCTGGTGCCTACATGGAACCTTCAACCCTATGTTCTAATCTTTTTGGTAAGGAAGATACTTTGTATGCTAGGGAAAGAGAAACCTGGACACCAACACAGCTGGAACAATGGCGGCACAGAACTTGTGGGAGTGGCCAACCAATGTCTAGCTTAATTTGAAGCTTATGCCCTAAGGGGGATCCCATGCCCTACACTGTCTGGATGTCCAGGAAACAGAAACTGGATAGCCCAAAGATCTAGGGTAGAACCAAACACAACTTGCTATAACAAAACAAAGCAGAACAAATCAATGAAATGATTCCTAATAATAGTCTGCTATATTCATAGATCAATTGCCTTATCCAGCCATCCTCCAATAGTGAAAAGGGACAGTCGTTACATGTAGAAAGAGTATAAATGGAAGATCTCCATCAAATCCCTCCACTCAGAGCTCAGAGAACCCTGCAGAAGAGGAGGCAGAAAAAATGTAAGAGCCAAAGGAGAGGAGGAGATCATGAGAACAAGGCCCTCTGAATAAATTAAATAAGTCTCATATGAACTCACAAAGACTGAGACAGCAAGCACAGGGACTCCACAGGTCTATACCAGGTCTTCGGCATATGTATTATAGCTATTAATTTAGTAGATTTTAGTTTGGGTTTTTGAGACAGGGTTTCTCTGTGTAACAGCCCTGGCTATACTGAAACTTGCTTTGTAGACCAGGTTGGCCTTGAAATTACAGATAATCCACCTACCTCTGCCTCCTGAGTGATGAAATCAAATGTGTGTGCCACCATACCCTGCTTAGCTTAGTATTTTTATGGGACTCTTATGACTGTAAGAATGAGTGGCTCTCTGACTCTTGTGCCTGTTCTCGCAATTTTTTTTTCTCCTGTTGGATTGCTGTGTCTAGTTTGGATAAGACAGTTTTTGCTTTGTCTTATATTTTATTTTGTCACATTTGGTTGTTATCTCTTATCAGCCTATTTTTTTTCTAATGAGAAAAAAAAAAAAAAGAGTGGATCCAGAGGGAAGGTGGGGAGAAACTAGGCGGAGTAAAAGGAGAGGAAATTATAATCAGTATATATTGTATGAGGAAAGAATCTATTTTCAGTAAAAAGAAAAAAAGTATGTGAGGAAGAGCTTCATAATAATGCTAGCACCACATCTTAGATTCATCAAACTCACACTAAATTTAATTCCCACTCTCTCCCTCCTTTTCTCTCCTCTCCTCCCCTCTCCTCCCTGTCCCTTTCCTTCCCCCTGCCCCCTCCCCCACATAAGTATGTGTATACAGGCCAGAGGATGACCTCAGTTGTCCATTTTCATTTTTGAGGTAGGGTATCTCACTGGCCTGGAACTTGCCATATGGTCAAGACTCTCTGGTCAATAAGCACCAGGTATCCTCCTGTCTCCACCTTCCCAGTGCAAGGATCATAGGCATTTTTCACCACACTCAGAATTTTTAGGGAGGTTCTGGGGATTAAACTCAGGTATTCGTGCTTTGTGGAAAGCACTTTACTGACTGAACCATCTCCTCAGCTCTCCTAATCCTGCTTTTTTCTTTTTAAGATTTATTTTATTTTTAATTATCAGTATCTGTGTGGTTGTATGTGAATGTGAACACACATACATTTGGAGATCAGATGAGGATCAGATTCCCTGGAGCGTCAGTTACAGGTGCTTGTATGTTACCCAGAACAGGTACTGAAAAACATGACCAAAGCAACTTAGAGAAGAAAGCATGTAATTTGGGGCTGACAGTTGCAAAGGGTGAGTTCATGACCATTATGGAGTAGAGCATAATAGCAGGCAGGCATGCAGACAAAGGTGCTGGAGCAGTAGCTGAGAACTGATCCACAAGCACAAGACAGATAGGGCTAACTGGGTTTGGTGTGGACTTTTGAAACTTCAAAGCCCATCCCAGTGAAACACTGTCCTTCAGTAAGGCCACACCTCCTAATTTTTTGCAAATAGTTGCACCAGTTGCAGATCAAGTATTCAACTACATGAACCTGTGTACGTCATTCTCACTCAAACCACCACACTGATGTTGGATGCAACATGCCAAGCTACCTCAAGCTTCTGCCATCATAACTTCCCTACCACAACGGTCTGTCTCCTCTTGCACTATAAGCTCTAAAATTAACCCTCCCTCCCACAAGTTACTTCTTACCAGGTATTTGGTCACAGAAACAAGAAAAGAAACAAATAACCCCCTACAGTCAGAAAAAGGGGGTGGCTGGGGATGAACACAAATGCTGCCATTGTTCTGGGCAGAGGCAATACGGAGGTTAATGGTGAAGTTAGTCAGGGATGGGGGCAGCTCAGTGGGGAGAGGATGATATTGCTGGGCGGTAGAGTTTGGAAAGTCTCCTCCTTTGATTCTGTGATCAATTTTGCCTTTCCCTAACCCTCATTCTGTATCAGCTCTTACTAATGTTTTTCACCTTGTAATGTACTTTTAAATACGCCACTTGGTCTCTAGAGCTGATGGAGGGTCCTTAACACACTCCACTTCAGGATGCTCATTTGTGCCATTGGTCCTTAATTAATGTAAAACATTGATGTCTTGCCTATCATTATGTCTTCTAAACCCAGCACAGGGAGCTGTGTGAGAGGTACCTTGGAAACACAGTAGAAATGATTGAGGATGGTGAAATAAAAGCTAGGATTGGCTTTGAGCAAAACAACTATGTCAGCATACACTAAGGAAGTAATATGATATGGGAGGAAGGATGATTCTGGGTTAGGGAAGGATGGATGGCACAGAGCACAGTAGTGTATAGACTTTGAGGAGCTTAGTTTCTAGAGTGTGGGGGTCAGAACTTGGCCACCGGCTTTCCCCCATAGCCACTGTGGTGAGACATGAAGCCCTGATTTCTCTGTGGGCCATGAACAGAAGACTTCAGAGCCTGTGCAATGGTGGTTTATTGTCCCATGTGACATGAGGCTCTATTCAATCATCATCTTCAGGGAGACACACACATACATGTACACACACACACACACACACACACACACACACACACACCAGCCAAGTCATGCCAGTAGCTTTCAGGGAGGCTCAGACAAAGAAAAAATCTCCAGATAAATTTATTTCTGCAAAATTTATCTTCTACTCTTTGAAACACAGTAATAATCATGAAGTGGAAATTCCTGTCTGGCCAATTTTATATCAGTTCTATGACACTGAAAACCATTTTCTATATTGTAGTGATGAAGAGAGATTCAGAGCAAGTTATTATAAATTCTATAATACTCTCTACTACACTGTTTCTATACATTTATTTCATTTAAAAAAGTTAATGCTGTTGACTGAACTCAGAGCCTTATTCATGCTAGGCCACCTCTGTCATACCTTAGCTTTTCTTCTTCATTTTCTAAAGCAGTGGGAAAATAAAACATTACCATAATGCCCTTCCAATTCCACATCAGGAAATAAAATGTCATGTCATGAAATTGTGAGTTGAGCAAGAATATAAGGTATAAACTACTGGTCCAAGCCAGAGTGTGCAAAACGTGAAAATTTGGCCCAATTTTTAAAATTTCTGTCTATTTGAGATATTTAAATATGCTCTTTTAAAATGTTTTGATTAGACAAGCAAAACTACTTTTAGTTATTCATAAAAAAATTGCATAGACTATTTTCACTTTATGGTTATGTAGAGAACTACTTAAGATCATTGAAAACTTTACATATTAATTTGGGGGGGCACTGGGAAAGCAACTTGACTAGTGAAGGGCATGCCTTGTGCTTTAGTTAGGATTTCTATTGCTGGAAGAAACACCATGACCACAGCAATTCTTATAAAGGAAAAATATGGAATTGGGGTGGCTTACATTTTCAGAAGTTTAGTCCATTATCATCATGGCACAACATGGTGGCATGCAGGTAGACATGGGACTGGAGTTGAGAGTCCGACATCTTCATAGGCAGACAAAAGGAAGTAGTCTGTCTCACTGAGTGTGGCTTGACCATATATGAGACCTCAATGCCTGCCTCCAAATGACACACTTCCGCAAGAAAAGACCACACCTACTCCAACAGGTCCACATCTCCTAATAGTGCCACTCCCTTTGGGGGCCATTTTATTTCAAACCATCATATTCCACTCCTAGTTCCCCAAAGGTAGCCATATCATAATGCAAAAATGCATTCAGTCCAACTTCAAAAGTCCAATAGTTTATAACAATCTCAAACTTATTTAAAAGTCTGAAGTTCAAAGTCTCTTCTGAGATTAATACAATCTCTTAACTGTAAAATCAAAATCAAAAAGCAGATCACATACTTCCAGCATATAACAACACAGGATATACAATACCATTCTAAAATGTAGGGAAGGGAGTATAGTGAGGAAATACTGGACCAAAGCAAGACGAAAACCGGCTGGGCAAACTCCAAACTCTGCATCTCCATGTCTGATGTCAAAGTGCTCTTCAGATCTCCAACTCCATTCAGCTTTGTTAATTGCAGCACACTTCTTTCTCTTGGGCTGGCTCCATTCCCTGTTAGCAGCAATCCTCAGCAGGTATGCTACAACTCTGGCATCTCTAACATTGTGGGCTCTCCAAGGCAATCCAGGCTTCTCCTTCACAGCTTCACACAATGGCCTGACTACTAGACAACCCAGACACATGCCTGCCCTTAGCAGCTTTCCTTAGTTGTGGAGGAGTTTTCAATAACCCCTTTCTTCTATCCTTGACTCTAAAGACAAAACCATGTTGCCCAAACTGACAAGTTCTGCTGTTGGCTGGGGCTGGAACATGGCCTCTTGTTCAATTACATCTTCACCAGGTTTCTGTTTTTGAAGATTTCCTTCACTACCTAAGCTTGGTTGTCCTGAAACTGGATCAATAGACCAGATTGGCCTTAACTAAGAAATCTTTAAATTACGTCATCACCATTTTTTCTATTCTTGATGGTTACCTTCACTGTCGAGTTTAGCTGTCCTTGAACTTCCTCTGTAGGTCAGGCTGGCCACAAACTCAGAGATCCACCAGCCTCTGCCTTCCCAGTACTGGGATTAAAGGTGTATACTACAATACCTGGCTCTAAGTTTTCTTTAATTCCTTTACACAAGTTGGAAATTTAGCTGGGTGGGATCTTGCCCTGAGGTCACCACTCCTTTTATTTCATTTCTTAATCTGTTTGTCTCCTTGAACATGAGATTTTTCCCCATTCCACTTCCTTGTGCTCCTTTTCTCCTCAAATTTTACATCTTCTTGCTCCTTTTCATTATAAATCTATATAAAAGTGACCAGTAATAACCACATGACAGAGTCAATAATAAGCTGTTTTGAGATTTCCTCTATCAAGAGAGTTCATCCAAAACTCTTCTCTCTAGCCTCAAGCAGACTCTTCAGACAAGGGCAAAAAGCAGTTACATTCTTCACCAAAATATTACAAGAATGATCTAGACCACATATTAATATTCTTCTCCTCTGGAACCTCTTGAGTCAGGCACCCACAGTACCTCAGTACCACAAATCACACTCAGCACCACAGTCTTCCATGTTCCCACTAGGATGGCCCATTAAAGCAGCACTTAAAGCATTCCACTACTTTCCTAACTTGAACTCCCAAAGTTCAAATTCCTCTAAACCTAACATGGCAGTACTCCAGTCCCTGGTACCAACTTATGTCTTAGAGTTTCTGTTGCTGTGAAGAGACACTATTACCATGGTAAATCTTATAAAGGAAAAACATTTATTGGGGTGGCTTATGTTTTCAGAGGCTGAACTATTATCACCATGGTTCAACATTGTGGCATTCAGGCAGATGTGGTGCTGAGGCTGAGAATTCTATATCTTGACTCAAGAGGCAACAGGAAATGATCTGTCTCACTGGATGTGGCTTGAATATGTATGAGACCTCAAAGCCTGCCTAAACAGTGACACACTTCCTCCAACAATAGCATACCTATTCCAATAAAGCCACATCTCCTAATAGTACTACTTCCTCTGGGGGCCATTTTCTTTCAAATCATCACATGTTGCAAGAATATAAACCTGTATTTGAGCCCTCGAATCCATGTAAAGATGTTGGGCATGGTGACACATGCTTGTGATTGCAGTCTAGGGAGATGGATGTAAGTGGAAGGATGCCAGGATTCACTGGTCAGCCAATCCAGTTAATTGGTGAACTCTAGGCCTATGAGAGAGTTTGTCTCAATAGAGGTGGATGATGTTTTTGAGAACAGCATCTGAGGATGTCCTCTGTGTAATGAATTATTGTGCAGGGGAGACCCCCGAGGGTATTCCATACGTACAGGGAAACACGCTGGGCAGACGCATACCAAGTGGACATGGTGGCAGTAGTGGCAGCCAGTAATTCACCACCCAGATGCTGAATCCACATGGAGAGTTTATTATAATCGAGAGATGAAGAGAACGATAGGAAAAAGAGAGAAGAAGAAGAAGAAGAAGAAGAAGAAGAAGAAGAAGAAGAAGAAGAAAGAGAGAGAGAGAGAGAGAGAGAGAGAGAGAGAGAGAGAGAGAGAGAGAGAGAAAGATTGAGGGTGCATACGTCATGGGAGGAAAAGCAGAAGAGAGAGGAAGGGGATGAGTTTTTTCTTAGAATGAAGCTTTTATATCAGGATTCAGGGAGGCACCAAGGGGTGGGATTTCAAGGGGCAGATCAGAATATTGACATTCCTCTACTTTGATTATTTATAAAAAGAGGTGAGTTATGGGAGCAAGTTGGGGAACAAGGGTGCTGAATTCTTGAGGCTGCTTCAAGCTGACAAGGGGCAAAGTGTGGAAGATCTCAGGAACGTTCCTTGAGGGAGCTGAGGAGGCAGGTTGCAGCAGTGATGTTCCAGGAGCTTGTGGGGAATGGCATGCCAAATCAGGAGTACAGAAGCCATGGCATCTGATATTCCTCTGGAGGTCAGGCAGGAACAACTAATCTGCAAAATATGCTCAAACAATGCATGGGGTCAGAAATGGGCTCTGGAGATTGTTAGTTTTTATCAGACCAAATTTCTAGATGCAGTAGCAAAACTTTTCCCAGGAGCCTGTAGGTATCTGTAAGATGGCTGGAATGGATTTAAATCATTGCAAAATAGTTAAAAATCCATTTAAGGACTCTTAAAAACTCTGTAGTCAATATTCTATCAGTTTATCAAAGCTGTGTTTATCAGCATTAAAACTTTGAACCTCTGGAGTTATATCTGAAACCAGTCTATCCTGTACCATGAAGTCTGTGAATAAGGCATACCTGTCTGTAATTGAAGAGCATGTATGTATGTATGTATGTATGTATGTATGTATGTATATATTATGTATGTATGTATGTATGTATGTATGTATGTATGTATGTATGTATATATGTATAATCTTGGGATTGGGACTGCTAAACTGACACCCTAGTCATCAAACATCATCAGATCTGAGAAAGGATAAGTTTAAGAAGTAAGACAGCTTTCCAGCTATGTAGGCAGCAATTTTAAGTCTCTCCATGGTTGTTGGGGGAACAGAAGTCCCAAAGGCAGCACTTGTTCAGCTGATAGGCCCAGAAGATCTGACAGACCTTTTCTGTGGAGTAGAAATTTGGAGACTGACCCACCTTGACTTTGCAGTATGGGGCAATTTGTCCTCTGTTGCTCCACTTATTTACAGTCTGGACAGCATCCCAGCTTTTCACTGCATGGCCAGCTTTGCCATAAGCTTCCAGGTGGAAGTTCTTCTGGGGCCATCTATCTTCTTGGAGGAGATATAGGATGCTGGCCAGAGCTGACATGTCTCTTTATCATAAAAAGCTTTTATATTAGATGCCATATTCTCAGATCTCTACAGGTGTTTGAGGACCGGGAGAACAAAATCTGTTAGATGTATTTATAACTTTGAGAGTATATATATGACTTAAATTTGAATGTACAGGTTTCCCAGTTAGTTACAGCTTAATGAAGTTAGAAAGGACAGCAAAGTTCACATTCTTAAGCCTGACTAGATCTTGAGTAAGGAGAGACATTCTTTAAGCTGTTGGTAGTGATATCTGACTCTATCACCATTTTTAAGGCCTTGTAACTATAGTTCTGATCTTTGAGAACAGCCAGATTATAATCCTGAATGACTTATATAAAAATACTTATTTCTTAAGATGTATCTTAAGAAGTCAAAGAAGAGTGACAGGGGAAAGATCCCAAGGCCGAATGAGAACAGGAGAAAAGGGGCTTGTGAGTCTGGGTGCAGCCCAACTCTGAGAAAAGGAACGTCTGGGAAAAGGAAAAGGATCCTCCTGGTGGATTCTATGCCAGGGTTTTCATCCCTATCCTAGCCCTCCAGCCTGTCCTGGGAACAGGGAGCATAGGATGATGTATTCTCCATAGCTGTTTCAAGCTGAAACAGGGCTCAGATGGTCAGGAAAATTTAAAATCCTGAGCTTGTGACCCAAAGTATATCAGAATTATATTAATGTTAAGATCTGAAAATTTAAAATTTTAATATAATGATACCACCTGCATGTGGTTCTGCTGATGCCCCAGAGGGAAGTGCATACATCTCCAGGCCCTGCCCACACGAGTGGCTGCAGAGGAACAAATGCCAGGCCAAGACTGGACCTCCACCCCACCCAGACACCTCGAGTCTGAGAGAGAGAAAGTTAGGGAATGCTAGGCCAAGGCCAGAGGACTTTTCCTCAGTCCATAAAACAATATGAAACAATGCAAGAGTGGAGGTAATTCCCTAACCTCCCTCCATATGGACAGCCTGAGTGCCGGGTGCCCCACCCATACTGCCCTTAGTAAAGATGGCAGTGAGGTCATATGACCTGCCTGTTTTGACCTAGTCAAGATGGCAGCTATACCATTATTTAAGATGGCACTGCCTGATTATCACGTGATTGCCCTTATCAAATATGGCACCTGACCACGTGATCACGTGGGTTTTGTTTTTTGGTTTTTTTTTTTTTTAAATAAACTGAGCAGATAAGGAACAGATAAATTGAAACATTTAAAAGTCAGTCAGAAAGAAATATAGATGGCCATATCAATCATATATTTTCGTTCTCACATAGGAAATAGACTTTGTGAAAGAAAGCCAGAGAAGTAGCAGCGCAGTCAGATGGGAGAGAGGGACCCCTCCACCCCAGGCTGTGGCATGGTAGAAACAGCCTCAGGGGAAAGAACCCAAGCCATGGGTGGGTGGCAGTGGTGGGAGGGTGGTAGCAGGGGCTGAGGGCCATAGGTGCATTTTTCCACAATGAGGTATAAGGCCCAGTGGACTGACCTTTGGCATCCCAGAGGGTCAGGGAGGGCCAGCGACAGTGGCACAAGATAGCCAATGGACCATCATTACAAAGGCTATGGCCACAGAAGTGGGGGGCCATAGGCCATTTCCACATGCTGCCGCACAGGGATGGGGGCCAAAGGGCTGTGAGCCAAAAAGACACGTGGTACCAGCAAGCAAAATGAGACGAATCTGACCTCCAGTATCCCAGAGAGTCAGTGGGGACTAATGAACAGCGCAAGACAGCCAATAGACTGTCGTAACAAAGGCTATGGGCTGTGGAATCGAGTGGTCACAAGCTGTCTCCATATGCTATTGCACAGGGACAGGGGCTGAGGGTCTTAGATCCCGAAAGACACAAGCAAAATGAAATGAATCCTCACTTGTGGGAAAATGGCCAGAAGGGAAGGGAGGAATCTTATCAATCTGGCAGGGTGAAGAGTCCCCCACGGTGTTCCTGCCTGAAAAATGGCAGGTGGTATGGGATCCCAGAGCTCCTCACACTGCCAGCAGGCAGGAGAAAGCAATGTGTTGTTTGAATCTTAGATGGTCTTCCAATAAAAACCCAGAGCTAGATATTAGGGTGAAAGCTGAAAGATCAGAGAAGCAGAACAGCCAGCCATTAGTTCTTACCTCTATGAAATCCTCAGCAAAAAAAAAAAAAAAAAGAAAAAAGAAAAAAAAAAAGAGTGAGTTCCTGTTTCCTCACACCTTGTATAACTTTCTCTTCCTAGACATCACTTCCTGGGATTAAAGGCATGTGTGCTTCCCAGTACTGGGATTAATGGTGTGTACCACCACTGCCTGGCTCTGCTTCCAGTGTGGCCTTGAACTCACAGAGATCCAGACGGATCTCTTCTGCCTCCAGAGTGATAGGACTAAGGGTGTGTGCCACCACTGCCTGACCTCTGTGTCTAATCTAGTGGCTGGCACTGTCCTCTGATCCTCAGGCAAGTTTATTAGGGTACACATTACAGCACCACAGCAGTGGGATTGCTTGGTGATGTTGGGTGCCAATGTTATGAATTATTGTGAAGAGGGGACCCCCAAGAAATTCTGAACATGCAGGGAAACGTGCTGGGCAGATGCAGGGGTGAGCTGGGCAGATGCATGCCATGAAGGCATGGAGGCGGCAGCAGAGGCCAGTAATTCACAACCCAGATGCTGCATCCATGTGGAGAGTTTATTATAATAGAGAGATGAAGAGAAAGATAGGAAAGAGAGAGACAGAGAGAAAGATAGAGAAGAAAAGAGAGAAGACAAGGGTGTGCACTTAGGAGGAAAAAAAGAAGAGAGAGAGGAAGGGGAGAAGCTTTTCCTTAGAATGAGGCTTTTATATCAGGATGCAGGGAGGCACCAAGGGATGGGATTTCAAGGGGCAGATCAGAATATTAACACTCTGGACACATACACATACATGCATGCATACACACACACACACACACACACACACTCACAAATACACACTTAAAAATTACCTTGAAACTTTTTGTGCTGATAACTTGCAACACTTGGCAAAATATCTGTATTAGATGACAACAATCTGCTAAGGTGTATGATAAAATGTGTTTCCTCACTATAACAAAATAGAGATATAAAATATGCTGGGTAGTTTTACGTCAACTTGACACAAGCCAGAGTTATCTGGAAGAAGAGAATCTCATTTAAGAAAATGTCTCCAGAAGATATGGATGTAAGGCACTTTCTTAATTAGTGTTTGAAGGGGGAGAACTCAGCCCATTATGGGTAGTCCCATTCCTGGGCTCATGGTCCTGGGTTTTATAAAAAGCAGGCTGAGCAAGCCATGACAATCAAGTCATTAAAGAGCAATCTTCCAAGGCTTCTGATTCAGCCTTCAGATTCCTGCCCTGTTTAAATTCCAATGCTGATTTATTTTGATGATAAACAGTGTGTGGTGGTTTGAAAGAAAATAGTTCCATAGGCCCTTAGAGATGGCATTATTAGGAGGTGTGACCTTGTTTGAATAAGTGTGGCTTTGTTGGAGGAGGTGTGTCACTAAGAGGAAGGCTCTGAGGTCTCAGATGCCCAAGCCAGGCCCAGTGTGACACTCTCTTCCTGCTGCCTGCAGATCAAAATGTAGAACTCTCAGCTCCTTCTCCAGTACCATGTCTGCCTGCACACCACCATCTCCATTCATGATGACAATGGACTGAACCTCTGAACTATAAGCCAACCCGAATTAAATATTTTCCTTTATACGAGTTATCATGGTCATGGTGTCTTTTCACAGCAATAGAAACTCTAGCTAAGATAAAGTGTAAGCCAAATAAACCTGTTCCTCCTCAACTTGATTTTTGTTCATGGTCTTTCGTTGAAGCAATAGTAACCCTAATTAATACATTAAGTGTTAGTTATATGCTATTGTGATGCAGAGCTTCATGTGATGAAAAGCACCTACTGAATCTGTTTCCACAAATACTTTCTGAATAGTGAATGGGAAGCCAGACTGAACTATAGAGAATTAAGCAATGGTCTATGTGGTGGTTTAAAAGAAAATGGCCCCCAAAGGGCCTGGCACTATTAAGAGGTGTGGTTTTGTTGGAGGAAGTGTGTCACTGTGGGGCAGGCTTTAAAGTCTCTTTTTCTCAAGCTTCTGTCAGTGTGACAGTCAGTTGACTTCCTGTTGCCTGCAAGATGCTCCCGCACCACATCTGCCTATGCACCATCATGCTCCCCATCTTGATGATAATGGACTGAACCTCTGAAACTGTAAGCGAGTTATCCTTAATTAAATGTTTTCTTTGTATGAGTTGCTGTGGTCATGGTGTCTCCTCACAGTAATAGAGACCCTAAGATAATGTTTCCTGACTCCCATGAGAAGGTATAAGACATGGGAGAGGTAAGTGTTTAAGAAAGTAATTAAAAGCAATATGGAAGGTGGAACACACCCCAGGTGCTTATAGTGGGAGATGAGAGAAGATTCTGGAGTATCTGGAGATCTGTGAGCAGTTTCTGGAAGGATGCTAGGTTAGAAATACTTTGAGGCTGAGGACGAGTGTGTGATGTGTGCATGGGCTGGCACCTTTTTGTACTTACTTATACAAGAGGTTAGACAGCCAATGATAGATACACTCTAGTCACCAAATCCCTTTGGCTATTACCTCCTTTAGGGACAGGGTTGTGAATGCCTGGAATGCTTTCACTCAAATGTCATTTGTCTGCATGGCTTGTCCCCTCCCTTTCTTTAGTTCTTAGTGACACCTGTGACTCCACTATTCTAAATTTCACTCATCTCTCTTCCCTCTTTTGAGTCTACCACAGTTATTGCCATCAAATATATGATTTTCAGTTGCTTTTTATTTTCTTTTTTTTTGTCATCTGGCAATAGAAAATCATGGAATAAATTTTTTCCCTCCAAATCATATAGTAGCACATAGTTTACTATGTGCTTTCAATATATCTCAGATGTAAGTTAACTGTGCACGTTCTTTCCTGGTGATGAATGTCCTAGATGTAACATGATCAAGACTGAAGAGAACACTGGGGGCTGTGTGACCTTCAGCAAGTTACTGGATCTTTTTATGGCCCAGTTTCCTTACCTGTGAAATAGGGAAATTCCATACTACATAGATAACCAAAAACATGTACTGAGTTACACAGTGTGGCAGATGCCAATTTCTATTTCAGTGTTTATAATTACCTGGTTTCCTTTTATTGTATGAGTTTGGTTTTGTACCCCAAAAAACCGTTTACGTTTTTTGCATACATTGCTTAGACTTCAGGAAGTGGTCTTTGATGTTGGCTGGTACCATGCCTCTTCTGTCAGTTTCTTCTCTTTGAGGTTTATCTCCAAGTCCCAGACTTTTTAATCATGCTCCAGTTGCTCTTTGTTTTTTGTTTTCTTGAGACAAGATCTTACAAAGCCCAGGCTGGGCACTCATTATGTAGCCAAGGATGGATGATCTTGAACTTCAGATTCTCTCTCTCTCTCTCTCTCTCTCTCTCTCTCTCTCTCTCTCTCTCTCTCTCTCTCTCTCTCTCTGTGTGTGTGTGTGTGTGTGTGTGTGTGTGTGTGTGTGTGTATGTAGACCAGAAATTAGGCTTGGGTATTGTTCCTTAGGTACTGTCCATCTATTTTTAAGACAGGGTGTCTTACTGGAACCTGGGGCTCACTGATTAGTCTAGGCTGGCAAATAGCAAGCTCCTGGGATACTCCAGTCTCTGCTTTGCTAGTACTGAGATTTCAACTACACCCAATGCATGTGGCTTTTTACATGGGTGTTGGGGATTGAACTCAGGTCCTCCTGGTTGTGCAGCAAGCACTGTATAGACCTGACATATTACCATAGTTCTGACCCTGGCCTTCTGACTCATCTTCCAAGAAATAAGGCTGCAGTCATGTACCACAGTACCCAGTTGATATGGTGCTGGGGATGAAAGGCAATGCTTCCTGCACACTAGGCAAGCATTCTCCCACCTCATCCCAGCCATCTGGTCAACTTTAACAAGTGGACTTTTCTTTTTTGACTTCCTTGGACTGTACTTTGTGCTTACTGTTTCAGGAGAAGAGTTTGTCCTCAGCCTGTATCTGTTAATTATTATCTTAATCAACTTCTCTATTTTGCCTGACATTCCTATCTCAAGGCACAGTTTATTTATTTATTTATTTAAATATACTACATGGGATTGTATCATCTGAGTTTCATCATTCTGCAATATTCAGTCCCTGATATATTCAACGTTCTGCAATATTTACTCTACATTCTATATCCTCTTCTGTCCCTGCCATGTGATCTAGTTTTTAATGTATCATGCAAATAATAGAAAGGGGAGGTAAGTTTTGCTTAAATGCTTTTAATTGGTATTCTGCCCACAAACACTGGGATGAAAACATACCTCCTCCCTCTTTCTCTGTCCTCTTTTTTCATCTATGGCTCTGGCCTCCCAACTTCATTTTTGTATTTTGGTAGTTTGGAACTAAAACCAAAATGGAACCATTGTAGTTTCATTTAGATACTAGAACTAATTGTTTTTATGGCACTTCGTGTCTCTGTGTTCAGTGGTATAAAGCACACATTGGGACTTAGTGTCTGTATTCCAGGTCTTTGAACTCTATTAGAATAGGTCAACAAAAGCTCATCTTTTATGAAAGGCTCTTCTGGTTCAGGAGGATAGAGGCTGGCCACAACCCTCTCTGTGGCCCTGGAGTTGGCTGGAAGCATGGGGTGACCCTGGAGTTGGCTAGGAGCAGAGATTCTACAGAATTATGTGCTTAGGGAAAAGATGGCCCCTGCTGAGGGTTGCGGAGACTCACTTTGAGTGAATAGAAAAAAAAACAAAGAAAAATAATAAGCAAACCAATATTATTTTTGTACAGAAGACTCTACTCCCCCCCCCCCCCCAATGATGCATTCCTGGACTTAGCAACTGAAACCAGAAACATGAAAACAAGCTATCTTTTTCCTTCTAAGCTGCATTCCCTACACAGCTGACAGTAGGTTAAAAATACTTGGCTGGTAGGAAAGGTGAGAAATGGGATGACTCAGTCCTGCCACAAAAAGACTCTGCAAAGGCTGCTCAGCCCCTGCATTACCAGACACCATGTCCTACCAGGCCACAAGCAAGATGTGAGAATCGGACCTGCCTGAGAGTAGACGTAAAAAACTTTGTGAAGGTGACAAAAATGTCAGAGTGACAATTAAAGAAACAAAGTTCAATTCTTCTAATTAAAAATGGCAGAGAAAACCTGTGGCCCCTAGTGAGTTCTTGGTGCACGCCCAACTCTTTTGACCTCAGCACTTGTGCCCTGTACTCTACACGCTCACCTCCCTGGCCTGGTTTGGCCTCTCAGTCCATCAGGGTGCTAACTGGGCTTGTGCCTCCTCAGCAATCCTAACATTGTTCTTGGCATTTAGGCATGAATTTGGACTCCCCCACTGGGCTGAAGCCGCTTTTGACAATTAACTTGTAACTCTTTTAAATACTCACTTTTACTGGTCTGTCCTCCTCTCTCTCCCTTCCTCATTCTCCCATCTTTCTTCCATCATTCTTTTCTCCTTCTACTCCTCCCTCTCTCCCTTCTCTTTACGTCTCTCCCCCTCTGTTTCTCTTCCTTCTTCTTCATCCCTTTGACTTGTCTCTTGGTCTCCCTTTCTCCCCACAGGTAGTTGTTTAGAAGAACAATTAAATAAATTTAATTTGATAGTTTTAGAAAAATACTGAGAAAGGGAAGAAAGTTTGGGGAGCTCCCACGTGGTCCCTACTCATTTTTCCTTATCATAGGAATCACATGTTAGTAATGTATGTTTGCTGCAGTATATGAACAATGTTAAGTTTTAAGCAAAACTACATAAATGACATATAATTAGTATATCAAAACAAATGGTTTCCATTGCTTTGGGTTGAACTCCAGTTTCTATAGGCAACTTGTGGCTACCCTTCAACAGTGACCTGATATGTGGTGTAACCCAAATCTTTTGACCCTTTCCGGATTGTTGTGACTCTGTTCTGTGACCTGGTGCTTGAGTGCTTCTTGCCACTATTCAAACTTTCTCCTTCAAAGTGAAATCCCATTTAGCTGTAGCACCAGAAGACACACTTGTAAATTTCTGTTATACCAATATTCCCACCGTGTCTTAATTACGGTTACTATTGCCGTGATAAAACACCATGATCAAAGCAACTTGGAGAGGAAAGGTTTTATTTGACTTGTGCTTCCACATCACTGTTCATCATTGTAGGAAATCAGGACAGGAATTTAAATAGAGCAGGAACCTAGAGGCAGGAGTTGATGCAGAGGTCATGGAGGAGTACTGCTTACTGGCTTGCTCCTCATAGCTTGCTCAGACTGCTTTCTTAGAGAATTTAGAACCACAAGCCCAGGGATGGCTTCACTCCCAGTGAACTTGGCCTTACCCCATCAAACACTAATTAAGAAAATGTTGTACAGGCTTGCCTACAGCCCATTCTCCTAGGCATTTTCACAGTTGAGAGTCCCTCCTCTTAGGTGACTATAGCCTATGTCAAGTTGACATAAACTAGCCAGCATACAAAGTCTGAACTTTATCCTCATTTCCTTAGTTTCTGACCAGTATAGTTTCTCTTCCAAAATCTCATATTATATTTGGTACCTATGTCTTTTTGGAGTGCCAGAAAAGTCCAGCCTTCACCCAATGGACAGGCCACATGCATCCTAGGATAGCTATGACTGGGTCCTAACATGTTTAAAGATTACAATGTCATATTTCAATATCAAAGCATTAGATGACCCTGTTCAGAGACTCTTCTTGCCCAAGAGTTTTCCATAACATCAGTATTTAAAACGATATATTGACAACTTGGGTACTGACTTGTGCTCTGTAGACTGTTCTTCAACTGTTATATATTTGATGTTTCTCATGATTAGACTGGGGCAATGGATTTTAAAAGACCAAAAGTGCATTGGATTGGGGCTGCTTCTCACTGCTATTCCCACTTCACAACCTGACTGGAAGGTTTCTCTTCCTTCCTGTGTGTGTTGTACTCGAGAAATACATTAGTATGTACAACAGATTTAAAGAACAGAGAATTAAACTCCACCTCCCGGAACGTGACAGGCCAACATAAATCATTTGGATTTTTTCTGCACAAGAGTTTTATCTATTCTATTATCTGCACAAGAAATTTATCTATTTCCTGTGCCTATGCAACCATTTAAAAGTATCATTTTCTGGCCTGAGGATATAGCTCCAGTTGGTAGAGGGCTCACCTGGCATGCTTGAGGCTTAGGGTTTGATCCTCAGCACCATATAAACTAGGTGTAGTGTTACATGCACCTGTCATCCTAGCACTTGAAAGGTAGGGACAGGCAGATTAGAAGTTCAAGAACATTCTCAGCTATGCAAAGAATTTGAGATTCCCTCTCTCAAAAAAAGTAAAAAAATCAGTGTGTTTACATGGTTATTAATTTTATGATTTAGACCAAACAATCTAATATTTACTTTGCTATTTAACTGAGGCAAAGTTTATTTTTAAGAAGTCACTGTCTTTCCTATGCACTTGTTCTCTTTTTTAAATTTTTTAAAAAGATTATGTGTATGAGTGTTTTGACTGTATGTATATCTGTGCACCACATATGTGCCTGGTACCTGAAGAAGCCAGAAGTGCCATCCATTCCCTTGGAAATGGAGTTACAGATGGTTGTGAACCTGGGTCCTCTGCAATAGCAGCCAGTGCTGTTAACCGCTGAACCGTCTCTCCAACTCTGATCTCCCCTTAACGTTCTTGATGACTATAGACTGAATGGTACTGTCTGGAGAGTTAAAAACCATGAACTCTGTTCTAGACACCTGTTTTCAAAAGTTTCTTCCTTTTCCCTCCTCTTCCACAGTCACAAGACATTTCAGAAACAATCCATGCTTAAAACCGTGTAGTTGGAAATGCTCGCTGTTTTGGTAGCTGCCCAAATGCACTGCACACATACCTACCATCTGCACCATTCTGCAGATCTTGCCTTCTGTAGAGGGTAGGTTCTTTAGTCCTGTGTGCAATACATATAAAAACATGATCAATTCAAGATACCAGCTATTCTTAATTGAGAAAATACCAAATAGAAACAAAAGTTATCAGGATATTGTAAAATTAATAGTGAAATTATCTTTTCCTTTACAGTAGTTTATTCTAATTTGAGCTAGTTTTCTTAAATTCTTTCCCTCCCAAATGCTGGGATTACAGGTGTGCACCACAGTGCCCGGTTTATGGAGTTCTGAAAAATGAATCCAGGGCCTGGTGCATGCTATCCACACTCTTCCAATTTGAACGTCCCAGATGCAAAAGTTATGATGTGATATTTTTCAAAACGTAACAAAAATATATTCCCAGAAGGCCTTCTTGTAGAGTCAAAGAAAGCTGTGTCCCAATGCCATGAATCAGTTCTAATTGTAAATTTTCCTTTATATTTTTATAAGTTCCTCCAGAGCTGTAAATGTTCATGTGGCCCCAGGTGACTGAAGGTCCAAGCACATTTAATCAGTTGTCTTGTTTTGCCAGAGGGAGGAGAGATGGTGGTGGTCTGACTAAAATGCTACATCTGTTACAGTGGCCTTCACAGTCTAGTCTGTCAAGTCACCTCCCATACACACCATTCCAATTATTAGAAAAGAAATTTAGAAAATCAGCAATCACTCTCGAGACAGATAGATTCTAAAGTGCTGTTCCTAACCTTTCTCTCCCTGAGAAGCCATTGGCAGTTAAGGACTATGAGGGGGAGAGGATCCATCTTTTTTCCAGTGCTGTAGACACTGGTTAGATGTCTATGCTCCAGTAAATAACCTTACACTCATGCTCATGCAAAAATTCCTAACTATAATCAGTGGGTCAACACACAAGAACGACATGAAAGGAGGGGGACAATTTGGGTGGGGGAGAATAAAGGGGTTCACCAGAAGTGGGAAGAAATAAAAAAGATAATTGGTATGAATATGATCAAAATATATTATATGCAATCATGAAATTGTCAAAGGAAAACAACAACACTCTTCCCTTGGTTGACTTGAATCCAGAGCTCTTTCTGGCCAGTGCCTATTTTGTTTATGAGCTAACACTAGGACATTTTCTATTCTCATCTCCCCCCACCCCCCCACCCCACTCCACCCCCCCACCCCACCCACTCCACCTCACCCCACCCCACCCACCCCACCCACCCCACCCCCTACTCCACCCCACTCCACCCCACCCCACTGCTGTGTTGTGTGGACAGTTGCACCCTTACAGAATACAACTAGAAGGTGGCTCCTTGTAGATGAGTCTTCTCTGTCATTCTGGCTGTTCTATAGTGAGTTTCCTTGCTGTGTGTGATCTAGTGCCTGCATGCCACTATCATTGAATACAGTGGGGATGTCCCAGCTGAACGGAGCTCTGACTTAGAACAAGTTGACCTGCCCTGCAGCCTCACAGTGACTGTTTTTTAATTCATGGATTATTTTCCAAAGTATTAGAAATAACAGTTGCCTGGTTGGAATTTCATTGTGCTATGTGGAGATGGAGTGGCATCTGCTTGCCCAATGAGGTCCAGTGGTGGTAGAAAGCATCAGACTACTCAAGGAGATGGGAGATGCCAGAGATAGCATCAGGAAAGGCTGCTGGGGATGGGGTGTAGGAAGCTGTCAGGGCTCCTGGAGACAGCCTATAATAGAAGTTGGGTATCTGATTTCTATGTCACAGAAGCCTCTGACCAAGGCTTTATATTTGGGTCTGGAATCTTGAGCTCTGGTCTTGGCTTTGCCTATATCTAGTCAAAGAGAATCTTTTTGTTTATGTTTTCTGAGACAGAGTTCCATTATGTAGCCCTAGCTGGTCTGGAACTCACTATGTGGATCTCATCCGAGCTGCAACTTTCTTGCCTTCTGCCTCCCATGGAATTGGACTCACAGGCATGATCGCTCAGCTCCTGCCTGCCCAAAAATAGATTTAAAACCTGTCTATTTTACCAAAGATAAAAACAAACTGAAAGCACAAAATGGATTTAAACACATCCTTCTTATCCAGGTTTATTGAGTTTGTGGCACTGTGAACAGAGGAGTGAATTGGATGTGGGCATTTCCCTGAAGTATGCACGGCTTTTGGACAGATAGCTTTCCAGTGCCCCCTTCCTCTTTCTACACTCTTATCAGAATTGGAAACTCAGACTGGGAGCACATCCTCCAGGGCTGCTTCATAAATGCAAATAACTCCCTAAAACCAAGAGCTCTTCCAGCTTCAGCTTTGTCAGATTTTTAGACAATTAATTACTACCTAACCCATTCAACCCAAAGCCCAGATTGGAAGATTATGTGGTGCTTTCTTCAGACAAAATGATGAGGTCCTAAAAAAACTGCACAAATGGTGAGTCTACCTTGCACCCTTTAGGGCAATGACCCGTGTCCCTTTCTATAGGATGAGGCTGCCACTAACCCCCTCCCTGTGCTGGAAGCTCATAGTGGTGGCTGCTCAACCTCTTGGGAGCCCTGAACAGCTACACCCAGCTGCCTTGGCAACAAATACAAAAGAGGTTCTTGGAACATTCCACAGCCAAGAAGGACTCTCTGGGAGACGCCCTTCTGACAGAACTAGGCTGTTAAGACAGAGTCTATTTTCTTCATGCTTAAAATACATCACTGTGTATGTGAGCTGCCTCAGGGTTTGGGTGACAGGGAATCCTATTTTTGTCACATTGCCCTGGTTTTACTGCTCTCCCACCACCCAATGTCCTGAGAAGTCCTTCTCAGTGCCAGCATGTCCCCTTTAATAAGTCAAACCATCCATGAGGGATCACACCACTTGAAATAAGACCCTGCAGAATGTGGGAAAGCCAAGCTGTTGCTGGCACTGCTGCAGCTCCTGAGCTGGAGTCTCCACCACACATGCTTTGATTTAATTGGCCTAATGAGTCGGGGCTGGATGTGACTGCATGATCAATCAGGTTCGAGTTATGAGCTGTTGAAAAATGGGATTACAGCAGAAAAAAGGCTTTTGGCAAATTGACTACAGGCAGGAAGCTGAGAAGTCTTGATTTAACAATTGAATACTTTTTCCTTTATTTTTATCCCATCCCTTGCATGCTGATAAGTCACAACAAAACCTAGGTGGCTGTCTTGCTTATATGCATTAGAATTCATCTTGCAGTCCCTACTCTGTTTTGATCCAAACACAATAGGTTTTGCCTTGTGTGACACTAAAAACTAATGAATATTTGCTATCTAGAACAGTGAAATGCCCTTGTCAGAATATTTTTGCCCTTGCCCTTGTAATAGATCTGGGAAGGAGTATTAATATATTTCAGATATATGTGTAAATATATGAAAGCATACTTTTGAACACTAACTTGTGACTTTGGTTATTTATCAACGCTAGCCATGTCATTTCTGTTTATTTAGTTAGGTCCTTGATGGGCTAGCAAGAGTTTCTGGAATATGGGTCCCTTCCCCCATGTTTTCCAGTGGCTATTCAAGGGAGGAAGGTCTTGGGTCATTCCAGGACAGCAACAAAAACCTCTTGAGCAAACTTTTTCCATTCTGGGAAAATCAGAAATGAAGAAACTTGGCAAGCATGGCTGGTTTTCTGCTTGACTTGTCAGGCCTGAGGTAAATACAGGTACCCGTGGAGTGTATTATTCTGTTGACCATCTCTAAAGATTTCTACAGAGGTACTTTGTTGTTGCTTAATTGAGCTCTGATCAAACTTGTAAGGTAGATATAAATTTACTCCTCAATGTTGGGAGCTGTTTATATTTCTTCCTATTCAAATAAATCAGTTTATCCTTCCTTTTCTTTGTAAAGTAGGTAGGAGGTTTTAGTTTAGTTTAGTATTTGCCTTGGAACTTCCTTTTTTCATTAGTGGGAACTGAGAATCTTAACCTTGTAGAATATTCTGAGCTAGGAGCTGTGACTGTACTGTTAAAAGGACACATTGATATGCCATTGTGTTCATGTCCATTTTGGCCCAGGGGAGTTTTTAATCACTCTGCTATCACGGAGCATAGAGTTTAGATCTAGGTTCCACCATCTTATTAACAGGTTTTCATGAGTGAGATGGTAACCTAAGACCCCTGCATAGAGCATAATGTAATGGGCCTGGTAGAGATGAAGATGTCCTAACGGGACACTTGTGTCTCTCTACGACTATTAGACTATTGGAACAATGGACTCTAAAAAATGGGAATTTCCCCACAGTAGGAGAAGGAAAAGTGCCAGCTACAGTGGGGGCTTAGCGCTCTGAAAGGATGAGATCCTCAGAACCGAGGTAAGACCACATCTTGATAGGACTGCTTAGATAAGCATATTGACAGCCTTCTGTTTCACCTTTAACCTTACTTCAGGGTCATGAAGTGAGGATGTCATTGGATGTCTTTGTCCCTCTTTCTAAAGTGGCCAGATTGAGTAAATCTCCCTTTTTGTTTTATTATTATTATTATTATATTATTATTATTATTGCTCTTTTAATTTGTTCTTTGCTTTTTCTCTTTACTATTTTTCCCGAAGGTAAGATACCTATTGATTATTTGGAAATTTCATATAATGCACCCTGATTACACCTGCTTCCCATCTACCCTCCCACCCTTGTGCACCCCTTCAACTCAGCAAAATGAAAAAGGAATACACCAAGTCCAATTTGTGTTGCCCATATACTGATTGGAGCATGGTCAAACTCCCAGTGGCCAGCCCCTTAAAAATAAACCAGTCCCCCTTCCCTCACTTGAAAGCCATCAACTACACTTGTAGTTGTGAAGAGCTATACTTCAGCATCTTTGTCACATTTTTAAAGGACTCTATTCAATAGCTTCCTGTCTGAACTGTTTCTTTTTTGAGGGGAGGGAGGAGGCTGTCACAGAAGCTTTCAATGTCTCTCATTCTCAATTGTAAAGCTTCCTTGCCCATAACAGCTGGTGGCAGCACAGATCACGGACTTCCACATGGTCTCCAGTGGTAGCACGGTCCACAGACATCAACTTGGCCTCTGGTGGTAACAGGGACCATGGACATCAATATGGCTGCCAACAAAAGCACAGACCATGAACACCAACATGGCCTCCTGCTGCAGCAGGAACTATGGAGGTCTTTTGAGGAGGCTCAATCCAGAAAATGGACTATTCTTCATCTTGGATGGATAGCTTGTGGTTGCTCAGAGCCAGGGTGATCATGTGACTGGGCAGTGAGTTTGGGGCAAACCTACATTAGCTCCAGGCTACTGTACACCACCCTTCTAGCCCTACTTGGCATCAACATGCTCCTTGGTCCACCACTCCCATACCTGTTGCCACTTCCCTGTCTCTTGTTTCATTTCTTTCCACTGTGCATGTCACACAGTTCCACCATCTTTCCTACTTCTCTATCACACATTCATTTATTGAAGTGGCATTGCAAACTGCTGTGTGTCACACAGGACGTATGTATGTATTGCTCAAACAGCTTTACATGAAAACACAATGCAATCAGTCATTGGTCTGGTTCAAGGTTCAAGGTAAAAACTGGACTATTGCTGAGATTTGTCTCAGATATCCTGTTGTTGATCAGAGTCATGGTGATCTTGTGGCTGGGCAGCACATCTGGGTGCAGGATCCACAAGCACTCCAGGCTCTGCACACCTCCCTGCCATTGATGTAGCATGATCATCCTGATCTCCTCCCCCCAGCAGGGCTAGCATCTAGCATCTTGAGCCGCAGCAGCCACAGCTCCATGAGGACTGGCCCTACTTGGCAACCGCATACTGCTTTGTCCTAAGCAGCACTGCTTCCATGTCCTTGTCATCACCACTGCTGCCACATAAGACTTGACTTTTTTTAGTTTCAGAGATAATGTGAGCTCTGAAGACTCATCCTCCACTGCTGCTTCCCCCTTCAGATTCTGCAGGTGTCTCAGGCTCTGTGGAGAGGTTCTTCATCCCACAGGTGCTAGTGGCCACCACCATCTTGAATCCTCAGACTTAACTGGTTCTTAAGGCTAGATGGTTGAACTTGATTTCTTGGGAGTACAGACTGTGAACCTTAAGTCCAGCTGCAATGACTTTTAAAAAGTTCTGAAATGTTATTTTTTGTACAAGCTACCTGCTTTAGAGTGAATCAAACCCCAGATATCCAATTCACAAATCCTTGCTTTCCCTATAACATAGAGCTGGGTAAAGCATTTCTCATTCCTTTTTAGTACATCTATGGACATGCTAAATTCACATTTGTGCTCCCTATTATATTTACTTTTCCATTTATTTATTTGTGTGTGTGTGTGTGTGTGTGTGTGTGTGTGTGTGTGTGTGTGTGTATGTGTGTGTGTAGAAGGCCAGGTGCACATATAGAAGTCAGAGAACAGCTCATGGAATTTGGTTCTCGCCTTCTACCATGTGAGTTCTGAGAAATGAACTTAGGTCGTGAGGCTTGGCTTAAAGTACTCTTATTCATTGAGCAGTCTCATTTCCGCCTATTATTTCTTCTCATATTTCTCCTCTTCTTCCTCTTTTTACTTGAACTATTGAGTAAAATATTAGCCTTTTATTTTTATTTTTATTTTTTTGAAATAGGATCCTGTAGCCCAGGCTGGCCTCAAATTTTCTTCATAGACAATGGTGGCCTTAAATTCCTGATGTTTCTACCTGTAACCTCCCAAATGCTGAGATTACATGGGCACTACCTGCTCAGCTTTCTGAACATTTAACATACTTTAAGGTCATAGAAACAGGAATAGATTTTGACATCTATAATGGTGTTCCTTTCTACCTCTCTCTATTACTTCCTTCCATCTTTAACTCTTCTTTTTCTTTTCTTTATTTTCTTCTGAAAACACTAAATACTCTTTCCATATCTTCCTGTTTGTGTAGAGGTTCAAAATTTCTTTGAAAGGCAGGTGTATTCATTATAAAATACTCAAAGGAGGAAGGATTGATTGTAACTGACTGTGCAGAAGAACAGTCCATCTTGGAGGGGAAGGCATTGCTGGGTAAGTGGCTTGGTCCAGGTACAGGTCAGTAAGCAGGAAGAGGGCAATGCCACTGCTTAGCTGCCTTACTCCTTTTTCTCTTTTTAGTCATTTCAGAACTCAAGCCCCTGGAATGATATCACCAACATTTGGGGTGGGACCCCTTCTGCAATTAATCATCTCTGGAAAAACCCTCCCAGGCACACTCAGAGGAGTGTCTTACAGATGAGTCTAAGTCTAGTCAAAATGAAAATGAAGACTAACTTTCAGTAGGCTTTGTGGTTCTTATGGAATGTAAGTAGCTCAATTGGTCCCACTGCCAGGAAGCCTTTTTTACTTTAGGGCTGGCTGAAGCAACGGGTTCTTTTGGTCTATTCTGTATTCCCAGCATACTGTCAGCATATATTTAAAATAGAGTTGTTGTACTACTCACATATCCTGCTACTCAATACCTGGGGTCAAAGGCAACAAAGTACTAGAACAAAGTCCTTTTCAATGGTGAAAATTTCAACATGATAAGAAATGGTGAGGGATTCTCTACTCTCCATAGAGTGTGATCTATGTGTGAGTACCTCATCTCTGATCTAGCATTATCATGTCAGATCTTTTCCTCATTTATGCACTTATTCATAAATTTTTATTTTTCTCAAACACTCACAATGCATGACATGGTCTAGACCAGGAGTACAACACAGAGATAGCTTGGATAGGACTGTGTCCACTTATCTTTTGTTTCAGCAGATTGCCTTTCTTGGAACACACATGGTGCAAGGAGAGATTCTTAGGTCAGCCTACCTCTTAGGAGGTTTCCTTGCCATAAGAAGTCCATCTGGGGAGCAAAATGCATCTTTAAGAAAAATAGATATCATCCATATTAATCCATAGTTATGCTTTTATAGCCTACCTAGCTAAAAATTGGCCAATCCTAGTCTCTTTGTGGAACACATACAGAATATTTGCTGTATACATGCAAACTTGTTCGCATCGCTGGGTCTGGAAGGTAGTATGCTTCTTCATCTCCATGCTTCCGTGTTCTCTGGGACTACAAAGGTACTCAGGGCTACACGAGACTGACCAGCTACTCCTGATCTACCTCCACCATGCTTCTAAATTTTCAAGGCAAAAATGCCCCTTGTTGCGTTATTACAATAATTTTCTCATTTTCTGTGTCCCTTACTGGATTCTGGTGGGCCGAGTCCATGTTGTCTCTACTTTGGGTTCTAAAACTAGCAAAGTGTCTTGTGCCTTCCCTTGTGGAATAAGTGGATAAATAGAGAGGTGTATTTGAGAGAAAAGCAAAATGTTGTTGAAATGATTCCTCTTCGTATTTTAACCATTGTCTTTATGTTCTCAGCCATAAATCAATTTGCACTTTGGAAGATATAGCCAAGATGGATGAGTAACAACTGAAATGTTTCCTCCAACTCAATTTCTGTGTTAAGTTCTGTGAATCACAAAGCAATGAGATAAGTACTGTTTGGTGCTCTTTGGCCAAGTCAGGCAGGATGAGACATGAACAAGGTGCTGGAGAGATAGCTCTTTTGGTAAAATGCTTGTCTTGCCAGCATGAAGGCCTAAGTTAGATCCCCAGAACCCACATTTAAAAAGGCAAGCATGATAGCACAAAATTTTGATTCTAATGCCAGGGAGGAAGAGACAAATGGATTCCTGGGGCTTGCTGGCCAACTGGACTACCCTCTTGATGACCTTCAGGTTCAGGGAGAGATCCTATCTCAAAAGTGGAGTTGATGACTCCTCAAGAATGACACCCGAGTTTGACCTCTGCCTTACATATGCATGTACACACATGTAAATAAGCAACTGTACATACAATAACACACATATATGTACATATCCCACAAAGATATATATAAAAAGTATAATATAGGAATAAAAAGTGTTTCAAAGTCCCAAGAAAGGAAATTTTGTTAATTATACACTCATATACTTTGAGGGTTAACATACTTTAAAATTATTATTATTAATTATTTTTATTATTTTATTATTATATGTGTGAGTACATGGTGTGCCTATATATATGTGTGAGAGAGAGGAGAGAAAGAGAGACTATGCATGTGATGGCATGCACATGAAGATCAGAGGACAACTTGGTAGAGCTGGTCCCTTCATCTATCTTTCTATGGGTCACAGGAATTGAACTCATGTCAGTGTTATACTATACCTTTACCTAACGGGCCTTTTTTCTGGCCCATTTTTGTGTGATCACTAATTTACTTATGGGAATGGGTGTAAGTGAAGCTCAAGTATGTGAGGATATTTAGCAGAGGCACACATGTTCTGGACTTGAGCACTACTAAACTATCAGCTGAAGACAATGCAAGGGACCAGGAGAAAGAGGCCGAGCCAGAGTTCTGACTTCCTGTTAACTACCTCTGAGATCCTCACTGTTCCATGCACCCAGCTGACTCACTGTTAAAATGCACAACTCAGAGAGCAGGAGCTTGTTCACTGCATTCTGTTATGTTTTTCTTCCTCCATGTTATTTGCAACCTTGAAAGAACTTATTTATTTCATCACTAATATGTTCTTTGTATATTTCACTTTGATTACAGGTGTTTAATTCTGACTTCTCCTCTGCATAATGTCCATCACTCTCAAACCTGCATAGGTGATAGGCTTTCTCTGGTTTATACAACTTGCATTTATCTATCTATCTATCTATCTATCTATCTATCTATCTATCTATCTATCCATCGTGTGTGTGGATGGTATATGTGTCTTTGAGTGTGTGTGTGTGTGTGTGTGTGTGTGTGTGTGTGTGTGTGTGTATACCAGAAGACAATTTGCAGGAGTCAGTTTCCTGCTTACACGTGTGGGTTTCAGGGAACAAACACAGGTTATCTTGCCCATCCCAAATTTCCATATATATCACATGCCAGATCATCGCCTGCAATTTCTTCCTCTACAAATTGTTCCTGGCTCAAGTTACACCAGATCAGAGAAATATGGCCACAATATGCTTCATTAAAGTATAAACACCACAGAGGTCATTCTCTGTGAGATTATGGGATTAGAGGCTCTGGGAGAGTCACAGCTATCTTAGAGACAGATAAAAGATATTTTGGAATCTGTCCCTCTGTCCATAGTGATCAATGCCATAACTGGGGAAGTGTGACTGCCTTCCTACACTGCAATTTAATTGGGTCGAAGGACGGCAGGTGAATTCTCTATTCACCCATGCAAGCTTAGCTGAGAAGGCTGACTGAGGCTCTCAGCAGCTTCAGGGACCAGGAAGCAACTCATTTGTCTCTGGAGTTCATCTGAAGGAAAGAGATCAACTTTCCCATCTTTGTGGAAAGACAGGACTGTGTATACTTCTCTGCGGTCTTGTGCATCAATGCCACTCATTTTTTTTTTTTCAGGGTCAATGTTCAAAGTGACATTTGGAAGACAGGCCTGACTTCTTCCTCATTCTCAAAAAATCTGGACTCTTTTGCTCAGAGGCCCATAGCAATGCTGGCATGACTTTTAGCAAACATGGGCCAAATTTCAGTCTCATTATAAAATATAAAGTCAGAGTTGGCTTTGAGTTTTGCACTCACATTTCACACAAAACTAATTTGCAGTGCTTCCAGATGGGTTCAGAGTCGATGGCACACTGCCTGCTACTCTAAAATTCATGAGGCAGAGAACACGGGAATGGGAGAGGAAATAGAGTTTGTACCCTGTGTGGGGAAATGTGGAGCTTTAAGGATCTAAGGAAAAAAAGAGTTAGATTTTTAAAAATGACAACAGCAACAGCTCAGTATGACTAAGGCAAAAATGGGGGAGAACCAGCATTTTATTAAATGATCAGGGCCAGGCGTTGAACATGATGTATGATCTGTCATTCAGTTGTTTCCTCACTCGACGAAGTGGAATTATTTTAGTCTTTTAATGAAGAAAATTTTTTGTATACCTCTGGGCCCTGGAAATCACATCTTTGTTATAGATCACATCTTTGTTATAAATCAGATGTGCGTGTGTGTGTGTGTGTTTGTGTGTGTGTGTTCATTAACCAAATGATACTTTATTGGCAAAGCCTCAAAATTACTTCCAGGGCCTGGAGAAATGGCTCAGATGGTGAAGTGCTTATGTTGCAAGCAGGAAAACAAACAAACAAACAAACAAACAAATAAACAAAAAAGAAAACAAAGCCTGAGTTTGACACCCAGAACCTACAGGAAAAAAAAAATTGCTGGGTGTGGTGGCACTCAGTTGTAATCCCAGTGCTCAGGACATAAAATACACATGCAGAGGCAAAGTAGATCACTGGGACTCATTGGTGAGTCAGCCCAGCTTGCTTATCCAGCTGCAGGCCAGTGAGAGACCCTGTCAAGAAAACACTAATGGAATTATTGAGGAATAATACTCTCTGCTGTTCTCTGGCCTCCACATGCAAGCACGCTCATGTGAACACCCACATCCACATCCACACAAGCACACATAAAATGTCCTCCAGTTAGAGAGACCCAACGTTATTTTGTCTCTAGTTCATGAATGAGTATGTGGCAGACAGTGTGCAGGCTGCTTTCATGAGAGGACTCCTGTAGGGGTTGAATGGAAGGAATGTTGTCAAACACCACTTCATTAAAAAAGCTGAAACAATAGATTCTCCTGGCTGTGTCTGGCAGGAGAAAAGGCCATCTTCCACTTAACTCATATGCATTAGTGGGATTCAGATGTGCTAAAACAGATGAGCAACCCAAGAAAGTAGAAGGTAACAGCCCTTTCCTGTGGGCAGCTAGGTGTTCATTCTTCATTTTCTCAAGCATGCATATCAAGACTCTCCCATGCAGCTCCATATTCCCGGACTGTTGATAATATTCCAGGATGAGACTGGAGCGGTGGCTGAATTAGAAGGAACTGCCTCCCCTGTACCACTGTCCACTGGGCCTGGAGACACAATTTCCCTGAGTGCTATCCAGGCTTTGCCCTATATTAACTGTCTAGATAAATGGTCAGGTTATTTCTCACTTGTAGCCTGTGCCCTAAATCTTTACTGGTGCCCACAAAAGCATGGCTGTTTCCCATCAAACTTTGGGAAATAGTTAAAGGGAAGAAAAATTCAAAGCATCATCTTTTAACTCTTAATTACATTTAACTACATAGACAAATGAGTTTTAAAGACCATAATGAAGAAAGAATTGTTATAAGTTAGTTAACAGGTGTTTATTGGCTTCTTGACTAATTTTTGTCGTGTTAATTTTGGGGGGTGGGGTTAGCCATACAAAATAATAAATTTTATTATGCCTTTTTCTTTTAGTATTTTGAAACAAGGTCTCTGAGGCTGGCCTTGACCTCACTATGTAGGAAAGAATGATCTTGAACTCCTGGTCATCCTGCCTCCAATTCCGGAGTGCTAGGACTACAGGTGTGTACCACAATGCTAAGCTTTATTATGACAATGTTTATATATATGTGCTAGCTAGTTTTATGTCAACTTGATACAGCTAGAGTCATCAGAGAGGAGGAAGCCTCAGTTGAGAAAATGCTTTCATAAGATCCAGCTGTAGGCAAGCCTGCAAGGCATTTTCTTAATTAGTGATTGATGGGGGAAGGCCCAGCCCACTGTGGATGGGGCCACTCCTGGACTGGTGGTTCTGGGTTCTGTAAGCAGGCTGAGCAAGCCATGGGGAGCAAGCCAGTAAGCAGCACCCCTCCATGGCCTTTGCTCCTGCCTCCAGGATCCTGCTATGTTTGAGTTCCTGCCCTAACTTACTCCAATAATGGACTACAATGTGGGAACCAAATAAACCCTTTCCTCCCAAGTTGCTTTTGGTCATTGAGCTTCATCATAGCGATAGTAATAACCCTAAGACAGTATACATCACTAATGTGCCACCTGCAGGAATAGAACATAAGAAGTCAAGGCATGATAATGGATTTGTGAGTTGGCTTAAATTGCATGAAAATTACCAGTGTTTATAAGGCGTACATAATCTACGTTTTGGGTACCTCAGGTCTCTAGATCCCTTCTAGCTCTGATTCACGTCCTCTGCCGTTATGACAAACTGGTTGATCCCTGGCTTCCATTTTTCTATAGGTAAATGGGATTTGACTCTCTGCAATACTTTTCCCCAGGCTGCAGTGTACCTGGAAAGAGATCACAGATTTGTGCTATTTTTAATTGGATGAGACTCTGTGATACATCAAAAGATTATTTTTTTATGAAGAAGACTCTAGAAAATACTGATGCTTTCTCTGAAATATATAATTTTATTTTTAAAGTAACATATCCTTTGTGCAAAAATGTAGAAATAATAATATATACATTAAATGAAAAACAGAACTCTATAAACCAAGAGAAATAATAATAATTAATATTTTAATGTATGTTCTGGCAATATTTTATACATTTACATTAATTGGTCATATCTGAGATGTTATTCTATATACAGCATTAGATTAGATTAGCATTTAGAAGTAGCACATGGACACTTACCTTAAACCAGATCATTCTATAGTCCAGACATTTACACGGTATAGTCTTTATACTATACATTTCACTGGACACATCAGATTGTCTCTAGAGAGTCACTTGTATGTAAGGTCACAGTGTAATAATCTTCCTTCTTAACATTTTAAAAGATTTTTTCCTGTATAGAGATGTTTACACTTTCAAATTGTATTCTTTATTAGAAATTGAATAATTCAAATAATCTTAAAGGAGATATTAAAACAAAATAGAAGATGTAGAATGTTAGCCAAGGGTCCTAAAACCATAGTGGATGTTCAGAAGTGTTGCCATATTACCTGAGGATTTGCTTGTTTTTGGCAGGGGATGAGTACCTGGAAATTAACTTTTGGAAACCAAGGCTCTCTCTGATGTCTTAACTTCTTTTTTGAAGGGCTCATGTATCCCAGGCTAGAACTTACTATATACTGAGAAAGATTTGGAACTAATCTCCCTGTCTCTACCTGCCAAGTGCTGAGAATACAGATGTGTGCTACCATGCCTGTTTATATGTGGTGCTGTGTATTGAGTCCAGAGATTTGTGCATGCTAGACAAGCACTCTGGTGACTGAGTCACATCCTCAGACCCTACCTGCTTTTGTAAGAACTATTATTTGTAATTTTTAAAATTTATTTATCTATTTGGTATGTATGAGTATTTTGACTGCATGTATGTATGCCCGCCATTTGTATGCCCACCGAGGTCAAAAGAGGGCATTGAATCCCCTAGAACTAGAATTATAGGTGGTTATGAGCTAGTCATGTGAGTGCTGAGACTTGAACAGCCAGTGCTTTTAACCACTGGGTTATCTTTACAGGCCCAAGAACACTTTCCTTAATTCAAGGAACCATAGGGGCTTCGAATATAAACATATATACAAACAAAACCCCCCAAACCAAAACAATAAAAAAATCTTCTAATTTCCCTTTGACCTTGGGAAACACATTGCCCAATTTGGCCACTTAATTTTTAGTGTTTGCTTCATCTAGCCTAGTTAAACACCCCTGCATGATTACAAACATGTGTCATAAATTTAAACAAAAGATAATTTCTTACGCTGGAGTAAATGTGAAGTGGTAGAAACATTTCTTTTAGACAAACCTTTCTCTTTGAAAAGCTGTTCTATCTTCTAAGCAAACCAAGTCTCCCAAGCAAGATGAGGCTTTAGCACATCACCTTCAGGGCTGCTCCTTCCTCCTGGCTGGGCTCTCCCTTCTCTACCCACATTTCTTTATGTAGGGCTCTAACAAGGAAAAAATCCACAAGAGTACTTCAGGGTGAGAAGATGTTAAACTGGATTTGAATCCCTTTTGCTCTGTTAATGTGAGTTGCATAACAAATGCCACGGGGTTGGTGGGTTTTACCGCATCTGTTAAATATTAACAGCTCTTGTCCTTTCTGAGAGATTGAAGTGCCTGGATACGGCTCAGCCAATCACGACGAAACTGGTTTCCATGGAAGCAAGATCGCAGATTCATTTCATTCACAATGAAATCCACACAGCAAGACAGATATGTAAAAATAACCTGCGTAAAATCAAAGCAAAATATTCCTGGGTGTTTGTTACATGCCTCTTGACATATGTCAGCTTTGCATTTTGAAAATTAGCTAAAAATATCTGGGCATTGAGAAGAGTTTTCCACAGAGCTGGAGATCTCACTCCTGCCTCAGCCTGGTAGTGGGTCTTCAGTGTGCATATCTGCATTTAGAGTGTCGAAAGCCTCCCTTGTTTCCTTCTTCAGCACATCTTAGTGCTTGTTTTAGGCTAAAAACCAGAATATCTTGAAGTCTGCTGAGCAGAGATTACCTTAAAGGACATTGATAAACTAATAATAATGATAAATATGAGTAATAATTTATGATATCACTCTCTCTCTGGTGGGATTTAATAATCTTTTACATTAGTTAGATAACTACTGATTCCTTTATTTTTACAACTGAAAACCATAGATCAAAGAGGCTAACAAACCCCTTCAAAACTGCACAGCCCAGAAGAAGCAGAATCTGATCTCTATCCAGAGAGCTCCAAATATCTGGGTTCCTTTCTTCCTTTCTTCCTTCCTTCCTTCCTTCCTTCCTTCCTTCCTTCCTTCCTTCCTTCCTTCCTTCCTTCCTTCAGTACATGTATGTGTGATTGTGTGCACATGTGCATAGAGGTACATGTGATTATGCACAAAAATATGAAGCCAGAGGAAAATGTTCAGTGCCCTGCTCTGTCTACTTGCTGCCTTATTCTGAGACAAGGCCTCCCACTGATCCTTGAGCAACCAGAAAGGCCCAAGGATGTTCCTTTGTCTACTCTCCAGAGTACTGGGGAAAAAGTAAAGGCAGACATTGCTAAGCCCAGCTTCTTTCACATGGGTGCTGGAGATCCAGACTCAGCCCCTCATGTAGCAAGTACTCTTACATAAGCCATCTCTCCAAACCTCATATTTATTTTTATTATGGAGAGTATCAATGTTATTGTCAATGGAGTAAAACATATCTCTGGATCTATCTGTGGACCAATCTATCTACTGTGTACACTCACCCATACCTGCACACACACACACACACACACACACACACACACACACACACACACACACTTCATTGGATCTTTTTTTCATTGTCCAGATGGTCATGATGGATTCTAATTAACATGGACATTTCTTGAAGCTAGAACTGTAAGGCACAATTGTTACTTTGTAATAAACATAGTTAATGAATAGTCAGGGGCATTGACATATGCCTATAATTCCAACATTTCAGAGGCTGAGGCAAGAGGGCTTCTCCAAATTCAAGGCCAGCCTGTGCTATACGGTGAGGCTAACCTGGGCTATGGAGTGGGTCTGTCTATAAACATCAACCAACCAACCAACCAACCAACCAGCCAACCAAACAAACAAACAAATAAAAAATGTAGTTTTTCTATGATTGTCAAGACAGTTTAGGTAAGGACACTTGTCACCAAGTTTGATGACTAAGTTCCATCCCTGAATCTACATAGTGGGAGAAGAAAACCAATGCCTAAAAGTTATCCTCCACATGCATGCTATTGCATGTGCACACCTACAAATACAAATGTAGTTGATATAGCACCTACAAAAATTTGATTAATATATCCAGTTGCTGTAGTTATTGCTTTTAAGACAGGGTCTCCCTAGCCCACACTAGCCTCACATAGCTGAGGCTGGTCTTGAACTCCTCTAGGCACCAATGATAAGAATGATATGTGGCACTGGTTACTGGCACTGGTTACCAAGCAGAAAAGTCACGGCCATGACAAAATCCAGTATCAGTGTCAGGGCTTTATTAGGAGGAAGGGTGGTAGGGACAAGAGAACCAGGCCTGCAGAAGGAGCTCACGCAGAGAGAGAGAGAAAGATGGTGGGGAAGGGAGAACAGAATAGAGAGAGAGGGTGAAGTCTGAGTCACGCCTCTTTAAGGCGCAAGCGGTCTTACGGAACTATGCCACACATACACAGATTGCGTGACCACACCGTGTATGTAATCACCAGTGCACACTGAAGACGTAAGACACAAGACCCCTTGTCTAGCTCCTGAACTGCGCATGTGTAGTCATGCAGCTGGAGCTTGGCAGAATCCCAACACTTTCTGCCTTTTCCTCTTAAGTGCTAGGATTACAGGCCTGTGTCACCTGGCCTGGCTGCAATGCTAATCATTTTTGTTTGCTTTTCATTGTGTTGCTGCTTCAAGAGTGGAGGAAAATGTATTGTGAGAGTACTGAGCATTTTGAATACTACAATGTGCAATGAAGACTGTAACCCAGTCTGTTATTTTGGAGGAAATACCATTTTAAGAGGCAGTTTCCTTAGGGAATAATTCTAGGAATAATGACTTTACATATGTATGAATGTATGTATATGCATATATACATATTTACATGCAAATACATAACTATGAATTCACTTATATTCTATATTATTTCTGAAACTGTGGGGGAGGGGCTACAACAATGACAGCAGGAGAGGAAAAAGAGTAAAATCCATGGGCCTATACAACAGTCAGTACTGACTGGCATTAATTAGCAGATCAGGAAATTTGTAGTGCTTTTTGGAAACATCTTGAAACTCTCCCTCTGATGGAGATGGTGGCTGGGGACCTGCCCTTGGTGCTGAGCGACAGCCAAGGCCTGTGTGATTTTCTTGCAGTTGCAGTCTTGGGAGACTCTAGTTTTTCTCTTTAGCCTGTGAAGGTGAGTGGTTTTGGAAGGAGTGTGTAAAGGACACTGGAAATCTGTTATGTGCTTTCAACCATGCATTTGTAAGAACCTCCAAGATAACTGAGGAGAAAAAAAAACTCAGCTTGGTCTTGGGGGGAAATGCTTCAAGCGCTGTTCAGCAAAGATCTCAATTAAGGGAAGTCTTACCTTGTTGCTTGGCCCTGGGCTTGGCCAGGAAAGGCCCATTTGGGTTAATTTAAGCCGCAAAGTGGCAGTAAAAGGGTTTTGAGAGCTGCTTCTGCAGCTCACAGCAGGAAGGGCTGCCTCCCTGGTGTGACTTAAAGGGCAGCAGAAGTTCATGCTGCCCTTGTCTCCCTCCAACCCCCCTAACTCCCCTGCTGGGCAAGGGCCCTGTCTCCAGGAGGCTCCAGTAAACAAGCCTACACCTCATCTGAATTTATTACTAATTCCCTCTGTGAATGCAAGCAGATAAATGGGTCAGGCAGCCTTCATCAGTGTCTTACCTGAGATGCCAGGGAGACCCATTTACAAGAAGGAAATCCCAGGCAAGAGTCCTTTTCTGGGAAGACCTGGTCAGTAGGGGGTTGGAATTAATTACTTACACATTGCTGTGGCCTACTTACCTGACATTCAACTTAAGGGTGGAAAGATTCATTTTGCCTCATGATTTCAGATCATTTCAGTCCACCATAGAAGGAAAGGCGTGGTGATTGTATGCAGCACAGGCTGTTCACATCATAGTCGACCATGAACTCAACTTTTATGTTACAAGGCTTTGGGCTTAGCACTTTTTAAGGAGAAAAGGAAATTAATTTAAAAACATTGGTAACTTTCCAGGATGACATTGATAATTTACATGTTTGTAAGGGGTTGTAGGTTTTCCTTCATTGCTTTCAAAGAAGGATATTAGTACAAGAGACAGCAATTTTATGTATCTTGCTATCCCGCACATTGAGGGGAGTCCTTCCTTAAACTGCTTCTTGTTTACTGTGGCAGCTCCTTTCCATGGAGGGAAATTGAGTTAGAAAGCTGTTGGCCACATGAGCATTGGTTTATGCTGTTTAGATCTCAAGGTTAGTAATTTGGGAGAATTAAATATATGTATTTATTCTCAAGAGACAGAAGCATGAAGGATCAGAGCTCAAGGTCATCCTCAGCTACATTAGGAGTTTGAAGCTAGCCTGGGCTACATAAGACTGTCTCAAAAACAAAAAGAAAACAAAAGAATAAGGAACAGAGAAAAGAAAAGAAAAATGTTCTTTGGAATAATCTTCCTACTGCTAATTCACAGTGAAATTTCACCACACCTGGATATACAGTATATTTCACTCTTAGCGTTATGTTAGTGGTACAATGTGGTGGTTTCTTTTGTGACATTTTCATGCATGCCTATCAAGTACTTTGATTATATCTAACCATAGTGTTCCTCCTTTTATCTTCTTCATCCTGCCTCTCCTTCCATGTTTCAACAGGTTCCCTGTTACTTTCATGTTCATTATAAAAGACTTTTTTTCCTGAAATTCCAAATATTAGAGAAAATAAATGACACCTGTCTTCCCGAGTGTGCTGTATTATGCTTAAAATAATGATCCATCCATTTTGAGGCAAGTTGCACAACTCTATGCTTCTTCATAGTTGGCTATACTCTATTTTGTTTATACACAACATTTTCTTTGTTTATTTATCTGTTGATATACATCTAGACTAATTCCATAATTTGGCTGTTGTGAATAGCCAATAAATGTAGGCATTCAGGTATCTTGGATTATTTTGGGTACATATCCAGAAGCAATAAGCTGAATCATAAAGTAGTTCTATTTTTGTTGTTATTGTGCGTATGTATTATAAGAGCGGGTGTGAATATGGAGTCAGAGGACAACTTTGTGAAGTAAATTCTTTCTTCTACCTTTATATGAGCTCCCAGGATTGAGCTCAGACAATCATGCATGTCCTGCGGGTACTTTTCCCTGCTGAGCTATCCAGCCAGCCCTGAGTTGATTCTTGTTAATGGTGAGTGATAAGAGTCTAGTTTTCATCTTATATATGTGGATAGTCAGTTTTCACAGCACCATTTCTTAAAGTCATTGTATTTTCTTGAGAATCAGATGACTTTAGTGTAAACGTATTTCTAGGTCTTCTATTCTGCATCACTGGTCCATGTGTCTGTTTTTATGACAGTACCATGCTTTTTTTCCCCCCACTATGGCTCTGTAAGATACTTTGAAATCAAATGCTATAATACCTATGGAATTGCTCCTTTTCCTCAGGATTGCTTTGGGCCTTCCATGTGAACTTTAGGGCTATTCTCCTATTGCTACACTTGATCTAGATCAAAAGGCCAAGAAGTGATGTTTTTATCTTTCTGTAAAGAATGTTGTGAGGTGAAATATTTAATATCAACTTAACTGGATCTAGAATCACCATGGAAGCTATCTCTCAGTGTGTCTAGAAAGGTTTAACCAATGAGAAAAGACTAAAGTAGTGCCATTCCCTAGGCTGAGACCTTAGGATGAATAAAAAAGAGAAAGCAAGTTGAGAACTAGCATTCATCCTTCTCTGCTATTTGACTACAGAGACAATGTGGCCACCTGACTCACATTCCTGCCCACATGCCTCCTCACCATGATGGATTGTACCCTTAAATTGTGAGCTATGATAAAGCATCCTTCCTTGAGGATGAGAGTAATCTGGTCTTTCAGATACAGTCCTGATAGTACAACTTGCCCCTTAAGAACACTTATATAAATTGTCAAGAAACTCAGGGTGGAGCTTACTTGTTACTCTAGTTAGTGTTACTCACCTATTTTGTCTGCTCACTGCACGTCGCAGTCCTAGCCTCTGTGGATGATACAGCGATGAGTAAAACACCATTCTTGCTCTACATGCTGGAAGTATGAAGAAGGGAAGACAGACAGCTATAATAGAAGGCAGATTTTAATTACTTAGAAGGTGAATAACATTCAGTTGCTACCATCAGGGAAACAAATGATAATACATATTAGCAAAGATGTAGTGAAAGAGGAACCCTTATTCACTGTTAATAGGAATGTAAACTTGAGCAACCACCATGAAAATCAGTAATGGAGGATATAAAAAACTAAAGTCACACAAGCATAACTTGAGTTCAAATCCCCAGAATCTACATAAAAAGCTGGCTATAGAAGTACATGCCTGTAGTTATAGTGCTAGGGAGGCAGGAACAGGAAGATCCTCAGGACTTGATGACCAGGTTCCAAGACAGGCTTGCATTTCAAGAAATAAGACAGAGAGTGGTTGAGGAAGACACCTAACATTGACCTCTGGGCACAAACACATGAACAAACATGGATGCATATCCACCCACATGAGCATGTATACACATACACTACATATACATGTGAAAAATAAAATGCCTAGGGATCCTAAGTCAACATAGCATGGAGATACTTGCATGTTAATATTTGTTTATTGCTGCTCTCTTCATAATAGCAAAGATATGGAACTAAGCCTGCATGTCTATGAACAGATGAATTGGAAAAGAAAATATGGTACACATAATGGAATTTTTATTCAGCCTTAAATCATAACATCTGTAGGAAATCGGATAAACTGAAGGTCATTATGTTAAGAAAAATAAGTCAGACTCAGAAAGATAAATACATATTTTTCTGTCACATGCAGAACCTAAATTAAAAATTATGTGTGTGTATTCATGTATGTATGTTTATAGATCATAAAACTGGAAAAGAGATTGTGAGAGAGGAGGAAGAGACCTTTGGGGAGGTGGAGAATACAAAGAATAATGCAATGTTTGCAATAGAAAAGCAGAAAGGGAGACTAACGGAAGGACAAAAGGAACCAGCTCCAGGGATGGAATGGGGGAGGACAGTGGGGGAGGGAAATAAATGTGAACAAAGTGTAAGGATACACATGTGTGAAGATGCAGTGATAAAGCCATTGCTTTGTGAGACAATTTAAATAGTCAGTGTGAAACACAAAAACAAAAGCAAAAAGACTAACCCTCAAGTGACAGGTGTCCAATTTGGAAAGGTTTTCAAAGGGGGTGTTTATTAGCCAGGTGCTTCTAATATCGCTTACCAGATAGAAAACAAAGCTCAGAGCTATGCAGGACTGTCTCTGGCTCTAGAAAGAAACTGGGGGCTAGGGAACTTCCGAGCTGCTAGGACTTGTGTTTACTGTGTCAGTCACCAGAGCAAGCTAGAGGAGAAAGGGCAGCCCCAGAGCAGCCCCAGGACCCCAGCAAACCCGCCAGTGCAGTTTCTGATGAACTACAGTGTAAGGACCAGGACTGGAAAGACCAGAAGGAAAGGAAGGCTCTTTTAGCCTTAGGAGAAAGGAAAGCCTGTTAAGTGGGCAAAATGACAGGCTTCCTCCACAGATGGAGTCATCTATGTGCCAGCTCACCTCCCCCTCTCCTTGGGTTAGTGTATCTGGCATCGTTACAGTTTCCTGTTTTGTGTCTAGATCATGAAGCTCAAATTAGATTCTTTTGCCCCTGCCTTTCCTTACCCCAGCAGTGCCTTGTGTCTTATTAGGACTTACCAAATGTTTTCCATTGGCTTGGAGACTGTAATAGAGTAATGTGGTGACCACAGCTCATATGACTGTCTCAGAACTTGACTTTCTGGTTGTGTCTGTCTTCTGCTCCTCTGTACAAGGTTTCAGTTCCAGCCACCATGACTCTGAACAGGCCTCTGTGAGCATCTGCGCCTGGTAACTCCTGGTGCTTTCCCTGATGGTCTCCCTGGGGACCCTAGATTCTCACTCCTGAGCAGTCTAACATTTACCATTCCTGTCTAGTCAGGGCCAAGGTGTGCCCCATTCTGCTGCAAAGCCTTCTCATGTCACCATGTGTTCTCATGTCACTGGCTTTCTCTAACATCCATCTATATGTCTATCAGCAACTAAATATGTTTTGATACTTTGTCCTTGTGTAGTCTCACTTTGCTACATTAGTAACTAAAAAACATTCAAATCTCATTTTCCTCTCCAATTTGATTGTGAACTTTTTGGAGAACCAGGCAGTGTATCATAGCCTTGGCTGAGTCTAAAGAAACAACTCATGGACAGGTTCCCCCAAGTCTACTCAGAGATTAAAAACATTCTTGTCTTCATTTTAAAGACAGTTACCCCACATATTGGATAGTTACTTATGAATACCCCAACCCTCAACATTCAACATTCACACCAGTACCATGTTGGCTTTCTCTCATTCATTCACTTGCTTTTTCCAATAAAGAATCTCACTTTATATCTCAGGTTGGCCTGGAACTCACTATGTGTCGGTAGCTGGACTTGAACTTGTGGTAATCCCTTTGTCCTAGCCTTGCAAGTGTTGTATGTGTGAACCATCACCCGGGTTTGACTTTTACTTTTAAATTAAAGTGCTCTGATAAATGGTAATTGAAGTATACCACATACATGGGGATTTTGTTTTGTGCATGTATATGTGGGTTTTTTCCCCCTTTTCAAAGGACACAGCTTTGGAGATAATGAAGACAGAGTCTGGCTTCTCACTGAGTGTCAGAGAAGCAGCTAACCTCCAACTGCAAATGGAAGTCATCATTAGCAGACTTTTCTACACCTCCCTGTGGAGCTGGCTGGTGTGCCTGGTAATCTGAACATGGCATTTTGCAAAGCATAGGATGGATGTCTGAGAGGAGGTGAGAAAAGCCAAACTTGGGGGATGGAGCTATCAAGGCAGTTTCTGATGAGTCACAGCATGTGAAGATGGGAAAGACTTCAGAACTGGAGGTATGAAAGATTTGAAAACCACCTTTTCCTTATCCCGAGCTGTACCACACACATCTGCTCCTGGGATCCCTGCATCTTGTGTTTTCTGAAAACTTCCTGCTTCCCTCATTAGCTTTTCCTTCTGCTTTTGCTTCTTCTCCTTCTCCTCCTCCCCCTCCTCCTCTTCCTCCTTCTTCTTCTCACAGTTAGTTGTCTCCAAATTGTAAATGAAATGAGAAGTTGAGAGTACTTATTCTGTAGCTCAAAAGGTCATAAAAGGGCTTTGCAGTCCAGATAGGCAACCGTTTGCATTTCTAATATAAAAGGTATGTTCCTAATATAACTTATTCTAATCTTCCTAAAAACTGTTTGATTGCTAAACATGAAATTAAGAATTTGATTTTTGAAAATTTTATGCGTAATTCAAATGTTAGGGAAGAAATGACTCCAGGACACTTCTTCTTCAGATCTTTTCCTTTATAATACAAGGAAGACTAAAAGACCATAAAAACCAAATAATAGAGTGTGACAGTTATTGCTGATTGTCACCTGACAGAATGTGGACTAACCTAGGATTGTCTCTAGGACTGACAGGGTAGATCCTGGGAGTAGTGATGGGAATACTAATTGTTGGGGGGTGGGTAGGGATATGGAGGTGCTGAACCATTTCCTTTCTGGGTGGGATTTGGTCACAATTTGCTGTTTACATCCCATGCTAGTCACCATTTCTGTTTTGCTGATATTGAAACTGAAACTCCAGAAGTGATTCAGCTAAATCCTGAAGCTAAGAGGCAAGTAAGTGCATGCAGGCTTACTGCAGAGTCCACTCAGGTGTAGAGTGCATCTCTGAGGGCCTCAGGGATCACTAATTTCAGCTCTGGTTTCATACCCAGGACTTCAAAGATAAAGAGTGCTGAAGGCAGTCAGGTACCTAGACAGTTGTCTTTTTCTAGGAAAAGAATGGAGATAGAATGATGACATTCCCTGACAATTCTACCCATGTTTGAGAACATTATATTAGTTGCCATGGAGACCAAAAGGGCAGGGTGAGTTTCTCTTTGCTATTCAGATCAAGATAAGGACAAGAAGGCAGCTCTCATGAATGCCAGTGGTGGCTGTCCGTTTAAAGTCAGTTCCTAATCTGCTGTCTGCTATCTCTCCAGCAAATGGGTAGACCAGAGAAGGCCTGAGTTTTTCAGACTAGTTACATATGTCATGTTATGACCACTCACCCTCCCAAAGGCTAATCATTTCATTTTTGAGTTGTTTCCTTAAAGATGGGTTATGTCTCCGAAGGCCTGTAAAGTCCTCCGTTGCCCCAGTAGATTTGTGAAACATGTTCTTAGGGTAGTCAGAGAAGACCATTCAGTGGATAGAGCACAGGAATCTTTAGGACACAGGGCATGCACAGACACTCCAACACTTGGACACCCACACTTACGAAGATATCATCTCTATATGCTGAAAACTGTGCTTCCAGTTGAACCTTCCAATTTAAATGAATACATTTGTGTTTTACCCTGATTTCACATTCAGAAAAGCCTGAACGCACACTCTCCTGCTGCAATAGTGGCACCTGGTCATCAGGTCCCCTATGTAGCATGCTCCCATTGTAGTGGATTGGGCACATTATGTACTGACAAGAAGAAAACAAAGTAGCTCAGTGGGTAGAATGCTTACTTATTATGTACAAAGTCCTGGTTCTATCCCAAGAACTAGATAATCTGAGGGTGCACATTTGCAATGTCAGCACTTGAGAGGCTGAGGCAGAGCCATTAACAGTTCAAAAATACCCTCAACTGTATAAGGCATTTGAGGCTAGCTTGGGCTATATGAGAACCTGTCTCAACAAAACAAAACAGAACAAGACAAAACATAATATGTTATAAAAACAAAACAAGAACAAAGTTGCGGGGAGCAGAGGAATGTATTGTTGACCTGGGCACAGCCGTGTAAAGGACCCCAAAGCCTCAGACCCATGGGCAAATGGAAAGTCCCAAGGGTGAGGCTAAGAGGAATGGCAAAGCCTTCCTTTAGTCTGTGTGTGGATGTTGACAGTATGTGCAGAAAATGTCCACCACAGCTTTCACCCTTGAGTATTTACAGTCTGAAGACTGCACCCCTACAGAGACTGCTCCCACTGAGATTAGAACGCTGTGTCCCCTTGATCCAGTTGTATACCATAAACTCTGCTCCCTTGTTTGTCTGTATACAATAACCCCCTACTTGTTCAGTTACATATAATAACTTGCCTCTCTGTTAAACTGGTTACAATAAATACGCTGAGCTTGCAGGATGCTATGGCTTCTGCATCAGAGAGCCTAGTCCACCAGATCCCATAGTATTTCTGTGTATCCATGTGTGTGTGTTTGTGTTTTCTTCATCCCCTCACCACCCCAGTAAGGTGCATCCATGGAGCTATGCTATACAAGGTACAAAGTCTTAATATATATTTCTGTCCCTCATGATAAATAAGAATCAGCACTGAGTTCGGAATAGGAGTCTGAATCCCTATGCAGGGCAAATGAGCCTGACTCCTCCTCAGAGCTGGTGTCTTGTGAGGAAACCTGGGTCCTTTGGCCTGGCGAGATAGCACTACTGTTGTCAGTGGGCCCAAAAACCACAGGCTTTAGCAGATTAGGCTCAGCCTGGGCCAAGGGGTGGGAGTAGTAACCAGAATGCCTCTTCCTCCCCTTTTCTTCAAAATCCAGGCAAAACTGCTGGAAACCAGGTGGGTTTGTGCCCAGTAACCTTGCCTAACACTTGCATAGCCTTTACTGGGTTCCAGGCATGTTCATCCTTAGCTTTTGGAAAATGTGCCCTGTTTAATTCTGATAATTATTCACTGAAGTAGAGACTGTTATGATCCTAATTGTAGAGAAGAAAACTGAAGCACAGAGAGGTTTAGTGATTTGCTATATGTCACAGAGCAGGGAAGTGGCAGAACTGGAATTGGATCCTAGTAGGTCTAAGAGATTGAGGGTTTAGAGAGCCCTGTACGCCATGTGTTCCTAGAGACTCTCCTTGAACTTATTCTGCTCCATACTATGTCATTAGATAGGGCAGGGTGACCTATACCAGAAGACAAAGGACCTGGGGTGTCCTTTTCCCATGTTATGTGTCATAGTTTCTAGGGATTCCTCTACCCACAAACACTGACAGTGAAAACATCCAGTCTTACTGGCTACCCTGGCCAGGGCCCAGTTCAAGTTGGAAATTGGCTGTTTCTGAAGGAGAGGATGTAGAAGTTGCCTCCCTTCTCTATTAAGTAGGCACAGCACCAGCCCTTCCTGTAGGAACTCTGCCCGCTTTCCTTTCTCCTTGACCCATAAGGGAGGGGAGCTGTTTTTGGCAATTTGTTACCTATGAACATGGGCACCTATCCTAAAGAGGCTGCAGTCTGAGTGCCATTCTGGGGTCTGTTTCTAATGAAGATTGAAAGGGCAGCTTGTCCAAAGAAGGCTTAGAGTGAGAGCCTTGCATTTACAGTACGCATGGCACCTGCACTCTCTCTCTCTTCCTGCCTCCCTCTTTGTCTCTCCCTCTCTTCCCCCTTTGTCTCTCTGTGTGTGCACACTTGTGTATATGTGTATGTGTGTGTAGAATAGCAAGCACAGGCTCTGCCACCAGAATATTATCAGGATATTTGAATTTTGTTTTTTTGTGGTCTAGGGAGAAGAATCTTTGATATACCATGTTCAAAGACAGGGGCTGGGAATGAAACCCAGTTGGTAAAGTGCTTGCCTAGCAAGGGTTTGATCCCTAGCATTGTATGAAATAAACCAGACATGGTGGTTTATGCCTATAATCCCAGCATTCAAGATGTTGGATCAGAAGTCAAAGATTATCCTCAACTACGTAGCAAATTCTAGATCAGCCTTGATTACACATGACTGTCTCCAAAAACCAGATAGCTCAGTGGGTGAGGGTGTTTTTTCACTGGCCTGAAACCCAAGGGGTGAAAAGAAACAGTCTGCAAGTTGTCTTTTGACTTCTGTGTGTGTTTTGAGGTGTGGCATGAATACCCCACCCAACATAAATAAATAAATTAAAAACAAATCCCAGAAGAATGTTTAAAACCAGAGTGGTTGTTTTCTTCTGAATTCTTTCTCAGTTGGCTTCTGTAGAAAGCTCCGCATGTGTATCTTGAAGAGTTATGAGGTCTTGTCTCAAGCCTGGGTGGAGCCTCCCATTGCAAGGCTTGTCTGTCTCAGAATGAACCCCTGGGTCTCTGCACCCTGGATGAATGATGCAATTGTAAAAAGGTGCTGACACGGGGGAGGAGCAGCAAACTCCCATAGAGCCGCCCTGTCTCCCACCATCAGAACCAGGGGCAGACTGAGTTGAAGCTGATCCGCAGAGTCCTTCCACCTTGGCAACTAAAGCTCAGCAGTCCTGGGAACAAATGTCTACGTACCTCCACTTGCATAGGTAAGGTGTATGTTTGCACAGACTCAGAACAGAGATCGAGTGAAGCTAGTTTCATGTTTATGCAAATAGTATCAGGATGGGTGACGGATATTTTCCCCTTTAAATGGACTGTGAGAAGAAAAACGACTTAATGAAAATAATGAAAGAACCACAAATAATATTTTCAATTTCCTAGGTGGAAAGTCATTTCTCCAGATTAAATCATCTGTTAATCCCTTCTGGCTGGCCTATTTCAGCTTAAAATTCTTGGAGTACTTTATAATTTGTTTCTGTCTCAGAAATTTTATCAAGATATACAGCTGACACTCATTTTATCTCTAGAATTTGGTAAGCATTATGTAATGTATTCCCTCAGGACACCTTTTTCTCCCCACCTTGGCCACAGAGACGAGAACACTTATTGCTTTGTCTTATGGCTGCCTTGAAATAGGCACTGGCTCCTGCATGGCACAGTTCACAGAATTTTAATGAGCACAAAGTGAGTGTCTTGGTCCTTTTCTCTGACAGGAGAGGGTGATGTCAGCTTGTCCAGGAAACACTGGATTGATTTTAAGATTCGTGTGAGGGGGAGTAGCTTGCTGGTGTGGGTTAGCATGAGGCTGCCTGCCCACAGTCAAGCATGGTATTTCTCTCTGTGGGTCCCCACATCAGTAAGGGAAGAAACCTGAAGCGAATCCTCAGAGGACAGATGACACCCTTCAAAATAAAAGTCAGGAGGTCAGGCTTGTTTAGATGGTATTATCCTAGAGTTCAAATGATCATAGCTACTTAGTGTCCAACTCCAGCATTTTCTTCTAATTTTAGGCTTTGGTTCATTTGATTAAAATGGAGATTAGCTGTTTTGCATCACCTCTTTTGTACCCTTGTCTTCTTGTCTCCCTCCTATACATTTCTTCAGCATGAATGGCACTGTAATTGGTTTTGAGAAATCCCAGTGTCTAGTGTGTAGAAAGCTGGTGTGGGAAGCTGGCTGGCAGAAGAGGTAATACTCAAGACATGTTGTCTAATGTCACTCTCCATGCCAACACCAGACAACAAATGAAAACCTAGCTCCAGTGTCTAACCTAATGGACCGCATTTCTCTCTCTCACCTGTCTAGAGTAGAGATGTGCATGTCTGCTTCCAGGTTGCTGCCACCACACTCATTTGATTTCCTATTTTGTGAGCTGCTTTTTCAGCTTGCCAGTTTAGCTAGTGATTAATGAGTTAACTAATTAGCAAAGATTTTTAAAGTCCAGTGAACAATAAGTGTATTATTTACTCCAAGGCTGAATTTTATAAATTTGAGGAGCTCATCTAATTCTGAAATGCTTTTGTAAAGAGCAAAAGAAAACACCAAGTACTTCAGATTCAGGGCAGTGACCTCAGACATTATATTAACAATTTTCCTACTAACCTTAGTATCTCAAGTTTCTATTTTATTTTAATTTTTCAGACTGTGTTACACTGGGTAGCCTTTGATGACCTGGAATTCACTGTGTAGCCCTAATTAGCCTTGAATTCAAAATCCCCCTTCCTCTGAATTTCTGGTAATACAGGCATATGCCACCATACTCATCTTAAGTTTTTTCTTTGATTTATTAGTTGATTTTAGTTGAACAATTTTTCTACTGGAGACAATTCCCAATAAATATTCTCTAATAATGATCATTGCTATCAGTATTCCTATGATTACTCTCATTCTGTTCAACTGAACTGTACTATTTAATAATATTTAAGCTCCATGATGGACACACAAAAAACATTCCCTGTGTAATTTATCCTCAAAGACATTATAGTTGACAGAAACTAGTAATTCATAACAGGAAAAAAAAGTTTAGGATGTCTGCAATGAATGTTTCAGAAGTTACAGTATCTGGGATGTGAAAAGAAAGATATCAGTATGGGTTCCCATGGGCCACAAATCTCAGTAGAGGAGATTCAACATTAAGTTGATTTTCAAGGGATTCAAGACTTTTTTGGAGGTGAAGTCCATTATGAACTGAAGGAAGGCGGCCACATATAAAAATTGGCTTGCTTGCTACATTCTTCAATTAGTACCTACTATACAGGACTGACTTAAATGCCAGTGCCTATTAAGGAAACTGTAAATCCAGGAAGAACATCTCAAATACCAGGCTTAGGAAAACTGTATTTAATTTATAAAGAATACTTTATAATTTATAATGGAATATTTCATAGTATCCAGAGTTTTCAAAACCAAAAATCACTGAAGCATTTATTTCACTACTCTGAAATGTCTGATGAGTCATCTTATTTGGTAAAATGATTACCCAACCCAGGGCACAGGGATTACACCAGGGAAGAATAAAAGGGCAAACAGGACAGGAGATGTGTCAACACCGGAGCAGCATGAACTTGCCCCTTCCTCTTCCCAATAATTACACAAGGAAAAGGAAAACGCCATCTGTCAACACGCTTCCATGTAACAGCATTTGGTATATTCTAATCTAGATGGAAATATGAATAAATAACCATTTGGTTGATGAACCCAATAAAGTGAACAAGAGCCATCATGTAAAGCCTGGAAGGAAATTGCCTCAATATATCTCACTCTCTGCTTCATTAAAGATTAACTCACTTTTATCTACCTATGATGAGGGGTTGGACAGATCTTCATTACTGTACATTTGAAAGACAGATGAAGATCACAGAGAGCAAACAGACAGAAAGAAAAAGAAAAGAAAAACAAGCCTGGCACCTCTTCCCCCATATGTTAACTAGCAAAAATAATGTACTGTTAACTGGCTGTCTTTGGGGGAGGGTAGTAGATAAACAACCTCTTAAAGACATTTAAATGTTTTCCAGGTGGCTTTTACTCTGTCAGAGCCTATTATGTTGAACGGGGGTAGACATTTACAGGCAGCAAATATCTAGCTGATAAGAAGCCATACCTGAATTATTTCTAAGTGTCCTAGGAGCCAAGAAGTAGATAAAAGCATGTCTGTTTTGGTGTCATTTTCAATAAACAGCAGTTGTTGCTTGAGTTTTCATTTACCTATAATCAGAAAAGAACTTGAATCTGTGTTAAGCTTCTCTAAACTTCAGCAAGAGAGTGAGAGACTAAAGAAAATAAATTCAGTCAAGATTGGTCCTGCGATGGTTATGTCTTTTCAAGTCACTAGGCAATATGGTAGTAATGAATTTTGGACTGATGGATGATTCAAGAGTCAAAATTGAGTTTTCATTTAGCTGATTGGGCAAATTTAAATATTCCTTCAACAAGAATTGTATTCTTTTCACTACTGCTAAGATGTTAGTTTTTATGTTGCAGTTTGTAAGGTGTGCGGTAAATACATACAATATCATATGTCTTTCAATATTAACCACCCCCCATCTTTATCATGAGGGCTCCTTCTAAAGGATCATACTGTTGGGGTTTCAAGTTATTGGAAGAGGATAAGCCATGTGACTTTACTGTCAATTTCCCCATCTAATCTATATAATAAAAGGTCAAATAAAATAATCTAAGGCCTAGCCTAATATTATTTGTGAACCAAACTGGCTGTGAACTCTACAAGCCCAAACCCAAAAGATAGCAATGTGCTTGCTGTGGTTCAAAGCCACTGAAGTATGCAAGCAACAGGTCCTGCTTGCAGGCACACCCAATGATCCCTCTTTTACAACCGTTTGTCTTGCTTGGTTCCAGTTGTAAGTCCTGAATTTAACACTATGAATATCTTGGGGACTTGTTGGACATGCTGCTATCAGGACTGGTTCCAGGCTCAGGAAGCCAGAACTCTTGGTGGGAGTGAGACTCAGCTCTGAGTTTTAACAAATTCTCATGGTACAAGGGTGCACTCTTATAATTGCAGCACTTGGGAGCTTGAGGCAGGAGAATAGTAAGTTCAAGGTTTTTGTTTTTGTTTTAGTCAAGTTCTCAAAACCTAAAACTAAACAGAAAAAGGAACGTTCAAAAGATGAAATGGCAAGTTTAACCTCTGAAGTAGCCGTTGACTTCAGTTGTGTGCCCTGACCTTAGCAGGAAGCATTACAGACACTGTCCACTGTTTATCAGCAGGTTGGGGAGATGCCATGAGGTCAGGTTAGCTCTATTGCAACTTGTAGGTTCCAAGCTAGTAACTTGAAGTTAACGGTTTTCAGTAAGTCTTATAAGTTCCTCTCACTCCTATCCCACATAAATGAAGCCCTCATCTTGTATTTAGTCAGTTCTGTTTTCTCCCTAAACTCTCTGTCTTGTTTTTCCCACTTCCCCATCCTGCTTTCTCTATTGTCTAGAATAAAGCGTGCATTGTGTCACCCAATCCAAATCTACTGAGCCTTTGTGATAACTAGAACAAAGACTGGTCAATTAATTTCACAAAGGCACACAAGGCAAATATTTTGGGCAGATGGGCTGAATGTTATCTTTCACAACTACCCTGGGGAGTTTCCATTTCAGCTTTGCTATGGACTACAAAAGCAACCAATAGATGACAGACAAAATATACACATGTATGCAAATGAGTGTGGCTGTATCCAATAAAACTTTACTTGTAACAGATGATGGTGCCTATATAGTTCACTGACCTCTAAGGTAGGTAATTATATAATTTGGTAAAAATGTGTCCAAAAAGTTAGTGTTTGCTTGTGGAACAAACTAATCATTAAAAGAACCCACTGCAATTGTCTTGGAGCATTACACTTTAAAACCGAAGGTCACTCTGTCGTGTTACTGGAGGCTCCTGAATAAAGTCATACTGACATGTGGAAATTCTTGGTGGTCTGGGCAGAGGTATAATGGAAAGCATAGGGCCTCCCTCTGAATTTTAATTTAGCCTGCTCATTCTTTGGTTTTCTGTCTACAAATTATACTTGACTTAATTGACTTCTGAACAAAGGGTTGGTTAAGCAATAATTCGTAAATGTTTAAAAACTTGCTGAACAAATGCTATTTCTTCAACAGGAGAAGAACCGGGAGTCAGTCACGCTGAGGTTGCATTGAGTCCCAAACTCAAACTTAAGTTACAAACCTCTTGGAAAGTGGCCCATTGCCCCCAACTGAAATGTCCCTTTCTGCTCTCCCAGTTTGTCTGGGAAAGAATTTGGCTTGGCTGGGTGGCTGAGACCAAAGTTTGGCAGGATCAAAGCTTGTTTAAAGTCCCTGAGAGGAAGCAGCTGCTCTTCTGGGTCCTACTAAAGAGCCTCAGAGTTTCCAATGAATTATAAACTTCCTGAAGAGCCCATGGGATCTTGCCTTAAAATGCCTCTAATAAACACAAGCATGGTAGAGATGTGTGGTTCTGAGACAGACAGAGGCAAGCTAATGGGCTACAAACAATAAAGAACTTTACAAATAATGATAATAATAATAATAATAATAATAATAAATATGATAATGATAGTAAATGGAATGGATATTATCAGAAAAAAATACCCACTAAGATTAGAATAGTCATTGACCTAAATTCTGTGACTTCTGTCTTCAAAGGTTCATCTCTGGATAAGCCTAGTTGACTGGATTACCAACCAATTGCTTTTTTCTTAAGACATGTGCTCATGTTTTTCCAAGTAGGTTTTTCTTAACTGTTTTATTGGGCTGTAATATTTTCATATAAGCACTAATCTAAAAATAGTTCTTTTAAAAAGGACAAAAAAGTTTTTGTTTTGTTATTGCTTTGCTTCCGAAATCAAAGTAGGAAACAAATGCTTTGAACAGTGACCTGAATATTCATAATTATATTTTCTGCCCAGAAAACAATGTCTAGAGTCATGTGTTGTTCTGAGTATATGTGTGTGGCAGTCAGAGGACAACCTCCATCCTGTGGAGAAAATTTAAGCAGATGTCTTGTTTTATGCATATTATTTTCTTAAAAGTTTAGGAGAGTGTTAAGTCCATGCAGGGGTTAAGATAAGGTTCTTCATGGCATTTTAGGCTCCTGAGTTGTTGGAAGATTAATCCAGTCTAGGGGTCTTGATCTGATTCATTTTCTCTACCAGTTAAAGAATTAAAAGGCAAAAAAAAATCTGGAGTACAACAGCAACATAGAAATCTCAAGCACCACAGACAGAATCTGCAGTTGAAGAAAGGCATTTCTGTTTATTTGGGGTGAGGAAACACATGCATGCATCAGGCACACAAAGAAAGACCCTCTGCAAAATAGAGGGGTTGGGGTGCGACTTGGAAAGCTAAAAATCCCAGTCTCTTCTCGAGAGCTGAGGGGTTTGAAGCCTCTGAAGTGTTTTCTCCCCCTACTTTAGGGTTGGTCAGTTTGATGGAAGCTAGGATGGTTAATTGGCCCAGAACTATTGTGTGACATGTCCTGAGCAGGAAAGTGTGTTGAGCCAGTCCATCAATCAGCTGGCAGGAGACAGTCTACAAAACTTCTTGTGGTGTAAACAGAAAGGAAAGTCACCATTGATTTTACAAATCTGGTATCTGCCTGTCATACATGAGGGCACAGGGCAGAATGAATGGCTCAGTTTTAAAATAGTAGTGGCTAGTTACTGGATTGTTTTTCTATCCATTTCAAGGACTTGCAAAATTGTTCCAACTTGTCAAAGAAGCATGCCATGGTAACAGAGCATCAGAACTAGAAAGAATGCACACACCTTCATCAATGGAAAGGAGATTCATAAAGGATACTTTTGGGTCTAGGGAGATGACTCGGGGTAAAAGCACTCTTTGAACAAGTATGAGAATCTGAGTTTGAATCCCCAAAACCCATTCAAAAGCCACATGTCACTCAAGTGTCTCAGAACTCCTATGAGGAGATGGGAATTGGAAACAAGAAAATTCCAAGAATCTGGAGGACCAGCTATTCTGGCATGTATAGAGTAACAGCAAGGAGACTCTGTCTTAAGGAAAGTAGAAGGTGAGGATTGACACCAGAGGTTGTCCTCTGACTGCCACACACATACCGTGGCATGCCTGTGCCTGTAATAGCACCACATATAAATGCACACACATTGTATACATACACATTATGTACACACACATCATAATACATATCACACATGGTCATTTCTTCACCTTTTTTTGGCAAAAGTTTCTGCAAAGATTTTCAGTCTACAAAATGATTCTTCTTTCATTGTTTTTCTTTGTTCACTGTAACATTCTTGCGAATGTACATAATGTTAGTATAATCAATACAGTGCACTGACAAAAGGACTGGATACAGGAAAATGACATAAAGTGAAACTGAAATTTGTCCGTGGATGTGGAGGTCAAGAAGAAGCTGAATGAACATACCTATCTTGATTTTGTCAAGGAAGCCCATGAGACTAATTCTTTCCTTGGTCCTAGAATATTTTCATATTTGGTTACCATTCCCTCTCCCACTACAGATGAAACCATGCTGTTTTTCTCTGGATTACAGCAATAGTTCAATATAAGTCCACTTGTTAGACATGCTTGATGTTAGCTTACTTCCAAATATTCCAAAACAGAGATATGGCTGCAAAGATTAAGACTTCCCACCATTCCCAGGGCATGTGTCAGCAATCTACATGCTTACCACTCTTATTCCAACTCTCCTTGTCCTTCAACCCAGAGACCATTTTCTGTCTTGTAGTTTTTAGTGGCAGCAGAGACTGAGAAGCTTGTAGCAAAAAAGTGAGAATCTTTTCACCTTTGAGACAGGAAAGCTGTATGAATTGACTTCACTTGAATCTCTTTTACCCAGCATGATACCTGATGTTTGATAGGTACTCAACAAAGGCTTGATAAATGGATGAATGTTTGAAAGATGGGAACTTTAATTCTGTTCAAGCCAAGAGTTGCTGTACCTCTATCTAAAGATAGCAGTGAGATAGTTTACTTTCTTTAGAAATTTTTATGTGTGATGGACATGGAGATTTCATTTACCATTACCCATTTCCCCCCAGCAAACTGCCTCTACTCAGTTTGGATGTTTTGGACATTGTGATCAAGTTTGAGTTCTCCAATGAAACAGAATCAACAGGACAGAGACATTGGTTAGAGGATATGAGATATGGTGAATATGACTGTGGAGATTGTGGAGAGCTACTCCTTGCAAGTCTGTAGATTTGGTAATGTGGAAAGACTCAAGGAAGTTGGTGGTGTAGTTTAAAGGCTTGCAAGTCAGAGAGCCAATGTTAAGATTCTAGTATGGCTTTTCAGGCCAGAGAGTCCAAAGTGCTGGGGAGTTCATCAATGTCGCAGGCAGCATTCATGTGAATTCTTCACTTTATGTGTGATAAAAACCTTTAGCTTTTCACAGAAAGCCCTTAATTTACTGTATGAAGCCCACTCACAGCAGGGAGGGTTACTCAGTTCACCAACTAAATTGGTGATCTCTCCCCAAATAATCTTCATAGACACACTTAGAAATGTGTACCCAGGTCAAGCTGACATGTAAAATGAAGCACCGTAGAGATAATATGTGTACCCCACAAGTAACTTGACTTCTTAGACTATTTAATGAATTAATTTAATTTAGGGTTGGAGGTGAACACTGGTGTAAAATGCTAGATAGGGTCATATGTGCACCTGTAGGTCCAGCCCTGTGCAGGTGGACACAAGAGGATCCCTGGGGCTTGTTGGATACTGGACTTGCTTAGGGTTCAGTGAGAGACACTGTCTCAGAGGAATAAGGCAGAGTTGATAGAGCAGGACACAGATGTCTTTTTGTAGTTTGTTTATGTGTGTAGACACACACACACCTGTACGTACATGTGTGTATGCACAACATACACATACCACACACATAGACATGCACACAAGCCCTTATTTATGACATTCTAAGCTGTGAAACATGTATGAATGAAATGTGGAAAGCCTTTTTCTCTGGGGTTGAGAGGTACTACCTTTCTTTGATGCTTCACTTGCTGTATGGAAGCACAAATTTTAATGGGAGACTTATATTACATGTTAGGGTTCCATTCTATTCATACCTTGAGGTGTGAAAAGAAGGACAATTTTTTTTCATCAGCTTCTATCCTATGGTATTAATATGGACACTGACTTTGAGCACTGCTTACCAAATTCTAGTTTCTGCTGGGCGTACTAATGGTGTGTTAATACAGCTTTCCTTTAATCTTTTCAGAAGAGAGTCTTGTCAGTTTCTTAATTGACCTCCCATGTGCTTCAAAATGAGGAGTAATAAACACATACAAATTAATGCCTTTCATATCAAACAGAAAAGTCCATTGTGCAGAAGAAAATTTTGACTTAAACTTTGGCAGTATCATCTGTTCCACCTTGCCTTTATTTTTTGCATTGAATCTTATTATTTTGGCCAAAGGTTAGAAAAATTTATATTTGCAAATCACCACTGAGAAATGTTTTTGCCTTGTTGAGCTTATAGATTTTCTTTTCAACTCTGTATGCATGTGTGTATAAATGTGGGTGTGTCTACCTGTGTGGTTTTAGGTCTTCTGGAACTGGAGTTATAGATGGCTGTAAGCCACCCAACAAATGTTGAGAATTGAGCCTGGATTCTGTGGAAGCATGGCATATGCCCTTAACCATATAACTACCTCTCTAGTCTTAAGCTTATAGCTTTGATTTTACTTTTTTTTTTTTTTAACAATTTTGTTGGTCTTTCTTTTTCTATCAGAAAACCTTTAATTTTCACCCAAATGTTGGTCAGCTCTGCTCATGTTGAGTGTCCATCTTTTGATACTGTTGTTGGAGTAATGATAACAGTGGTAGAAATGAGGAAGAGTCAGGGACCCTTGGAGGCTAAGTTGTTGTTCAGGACTGGCCACATGAATTTAATGGGTACAATGTTACATCCACACTTCAGTCTAGTCCCTCTCAATTTCTTAGTGACACTTTTGTCAGCTGGGACACAATTACAGGAGGAGCAGATAACAAAAAATTGTACACAAAGGCCAGAGAAAGACTTCAGGAGTCCCCCTTTATCACTTTCTACCCTATTCTCTTGAGAAAGGGTCTCTCACTGGATCTGAAGCTAGGCTGGTATCCAATAGGCCCCAGAGATTCTCCTATCTCTCCACCTCTACTCAGAACCAGAGTTTCTGTGAATCTGGAATCATACTTGGAGGCCACAATTGATGTACAGAATGTGTTTTATGATAAAATCTGTTACTATGATATGCAATGTGATTTGGTCGTGGAGGAGTAACTGTACCAAGCTACCCCTACTTCCACTTACCTTGTGTTGTGTTATCAGTTCTGCTGAGCGCAAAGAACTATTTCACTGGAGTTACCTTCTCTGCCATTGCCTCAGCCCACATGTGGGTTCAGGAAAGAGTGATCTCTGTCATTGAGGCTCACTAACTTAGCTGTGGTTTACCTATGACACTCATCGGTAAACAGAGGCTTTTCTCTGTCCTTCTGTGTCCCACAACCATTTCCAAATAATCACTCAGAGGTTTATATTAATTATAAATGCTTGGCTGGTGGCTCAGGCTTATTAATATCTAGCTCTTGTATTTAAATTAGCCCATATTTCTTATCTATGCTTTGCCATGTGGTTTGTGTCCTGTTACCTCATTTTTTTAAAAACATTTCTTGCTTTCTTAGTGACTAGCTGGTGTGTGCTGACTATACCCTTCCTCTTCCCAGAGTTCTCTCTGTGTCAGGCTGCCTCACTCAATCTTTTCCTGACCAACTATGGGCCAATCAGCTTTTTATTAGCAATGAGAGCAATGCACATTTACAATGTACAAAGATTGTTTCACAGAATTTCCCCCTTTCTGTCTAATCAAAAAGGATTTTAACTTTAACATAGTAAAATTATATACAACAAAAATAGTTATCAAGAATCAGTTACAATATCTTGTCTATTTGTCTTTGACAAAATTTAAAAAAATATTCTATCATTATCCTATCTTTGTGAGTCTAAAGTTTCATATCTAATTTACCTTTTATCATAACTAAGGAAAACTATAATTATCACTATCTAGTCTTCAGCATCATCAAAGATCCCAGAAGGATATAATATTACCCAAATAAGCAGGAAGTTCATTTCAAGCAACTTCCAAAACTCTAGAAATGACAGAGACACCTGGCTGCCTGGAAAGTCACACAAAGTTTTTCTATAACGTTGGGGCATCCATCTTCACTCTACAGACCTAGAGTATCTGGCAGACTTTTCAGTGGGCAGGGAATTTGAAGGACTTTCTTGCCTTGTATTGGCAATTTGTCGGTCACTTTCCTCTGTGTCCTGCCAAATGTCTGGCATTTTCTTCTGTGATGCAGAAATCTGAAGGACCATCCTGCCTTGTTTTGGCAAAGTTTTGCGGTCACTTTTCTGTGGATCTTGTTTTTCTACATTAAACAGCATATTGTCAAGCAGCCCAGGCAAGAGTAGTTTCTTGCCCAAATGGCTAGCCTTGCCACATTGAAAGCAAACTCCATAAGGAGTTTCTTCAATGCCCATCATCCTCTTTGAAGTAATTGGTGCTGCTAGAAATAGATGTGTCTCACTGTCAAGAAAAGTCTAAATTCTTAAAACATTTTAAATGCCATATTCTATAGCTCTTCGAAGTATTTGAAGATTATCTATCTGACTGAAATATATCTCTGTGTACCTAGAAAACCTAACTAATATGGCTGTAAGTTTGACTATTATAGATGACTATTAATCTGTATTTTTAATTATGTTTTATTTTAAAATGAGCTGCATAAACATAATATCTTAATTAGGAGTAGAAATATATATCCAGTATAACAAAATTGACCTTAAATTTGTATCAATAAACCAAAATCCATACCAGTGTAATATATTTTGAGATTAACAGTTGTTTTTTGGATTAAAGTAGTTTCAATAATCTACCCCTTTTCTCATCATTTCTGTATCATATTCCCTTTCTTCTTTAGAAAAATATTAACTGTGATTATTAACAATTTATAACCAACCTCCCTTAAGTGAAAATAAATATTCATAAATGGTAATTTGGGCATAATTTTCTAGGCTACTTCCTGTTGATTTTGGGGCTGGTAATCTTATGGGGATCATGAGAAAATTTGAGATAATGACCAAGTCCTAGGAAGACCAGCCATTTTCTCTGTTGATAGTTATCTCCTGTCAAGGTTCAGGAGGTCTCCCTTGACCAAATCTGGTTCATCTTAACTGGGAATGAATCCATAGCCTCTTTTTTCCTGTGGAAACAAAAACAGAACCACTTCTCCAAAGCAATGCATCTTTTAAGTTCCATTTTACAAATGTATTTTTTGACTTCTGTTTTAAAGTTAAGACATTTTTAAGAATATCCAGGCAGTATATTTCATCAGCTCCTCTTTCAACCCCATGTCTCTCAGCAGTTGTTGTTTCCTTGTCAGCATTTAAAACATTCAAAATCAGCACAACACTGTACAGCATCCAGACTCCCTGTGCATCTTCCATCTCTACTTTGCTTATACTTTTTTTTAATTACTTTACTTCTCTCTTTAAAGACTTTACTATTTTCAAACTATTCATTTTTTCTATGACTATTTCCTTTTTCTTTTCTGAAGCCTATACATATTTTTCAAACATACTGTGACCTATTTAGAGGCCTTTTTGTTTGATTTTTTTTATTGTATATTTTTAACCTTTTCTGTCTGTATGAGCAAAAGCTCTAAATCTGCCACACAGCATATGGAGGATTAGTCTCTCTGTACTGTGGCCTGTGTGAGATGGTAGAAACCCACCACAGCACTCAGTTCATGGCGGTTGGTGGCCGGCTCCATCTCACAGGCGGCTATCAGGAGATGCGTTTCTGTGCTGCTTTTGGCATGAGCCTGTGAGACCAGGAAGCCCAGTGCAGCTCTGCTTCTGTGCATTTATAACTTTTTTCAAGCTTTCTCAGATCTTATGTGGAAATTCCTGCCCCGAGTTAGGCCACCATATGTAAATGGATGATTCTCTCCCACCCACCAAAAAGAAATGCTGTGGGATGTCCTTCTGTACTCTGTGAATATGTGTTTATCTCATTGGTTGATAATAAAGTTGTTTTGGTCTATAGCCAGGAAAAATAAGACTGAGCAGGAAAGCCAAATGGAGATATAGGGAGAAGAAGGGTGGAGTCAGGTAGATGCCAGCCAGCTGCTGAAGAAGCAAGACATGTAAAAAATAAGGTAACAAGCCATAAACCATGTGGCAAAACACAGATAAGACATATGAATTAATTTAAATGTAAGAGCTGGCTAATAATAAGCTTAAGCCATTGGCCAAATATTTATAATTAATATAAGCTTCTGTATGTTTATTTGGGACTGGGTGACCAGGTCAGAAAGGGTCTGCCTCAGGGTATACTTGCCATTCTTGGTACCTGCTGTGCAGCCTCAAATCTGCTCCTCACCTAATGGGCTCAGAACGGCTGTGTGAGCCACATGCCTACCTCAATCAGTAACCCATAAAATGCCCCAAAGCCTTGCCAATCTGATGGGGCCATTTTCTCAGTTTAGGTTCCCTCTGCTCAGATAATCCTAGCTTGTGTCAAGTTGACCAAATTAGCACACCAAATAAAACATAATAATAGGGTTTCAAGATATTTGGAGTTTAGGCAAACTTAAGCAGATGTTCTGGTTGAGATCTTCTACTTAGAACAAGAAACCAAGTCAGGTGGTGGTGGTGCACACCTTTAATCCCAGCACTCGGGAGGCAGAGGCAGGTGGATCTCTGTGAGTTTGAGGCCAGCCTGGTCTACAGAGAGAGATCCAAGACAGGCACCAAAACTATAGGTGTTTCAAAATACTTCCACTTTGAATTAACTTCTTGCTTTTTTGAATTAGGGGAAAAAAAAGCAACACCTAAATTCTTCTAATAAGAGGGCATGGATAGATAGAGGGGTGGATAAATGGCAGAAGACCCAGTGCAGGGCCCTGAGTGGCCAAGAAGCCTGAGAAAGTTTTCAGGTTACACAGAAAATTGAATGCATACTTGCCTTTTGGCATCCTGTTTCTCAGTCTTGTAATGGATGAACCTCAGAGCACCTTGCCCACAGGATTATTCGAACATAACACAGAACTGCTTCTAGCCAATCTTGTAGTCTGTAAACTTCCTCAATAAGTAATTCATTTTCATTCAATGGAAAGATGATAGAGCCATGGAGCTGGTATCCTGCTCCGTGCTTGGACTATGGTTGTATCAATGTCTGAAAAGACCAAAGTCTCCTATAATGAGAGGTGATCCTCTCCATGTGTGTGGTCATTAACAACTAGTAACAATTTCAATTCATTAAAATTTGCTACAATGTAGTAAAATTTAGTTTGTTAGCCATACTAGCTTCTTTTCAAGTTCTTGGCAGAAACCTTCAGATGCCCATATAAGCCATATTGGGAAGTGCAGATAGAGCATTTCCATCATAATGAAAAACTCTATTGCAAAGCACTCAATGGAGAGGAACTAGCTATAGTTAGGCTCAAGAGCAGACAGTGGACTGAAAGGCACTGTTAAGTATAAGGGCTGGAACAAGGACGGTGATGAAATGTGACCCCACTGGGGACCTCAGGTATGAGAAGAATAAATATCTACTTCTTAGGATGCAGGTTTTGCCTGCTTTAAGCCTGTAAAACTTATGACTCTCCTGGTGTCATTTATTGGGATTAACAGTCAAAGTCAACTCCACACCTGGCCTGGATCTCTTTGAGCTTCTGATTTCTTTTTCGGGAGGGGCTGGAGTAGGTACTTGGTCTATAGGCCAACCAGAGTATGTCCTCATTAATGCAATGGGGATTTGCTCTATCAGGTTGCTCCAGTGAGGAACATTTGTGTTATAAATGCTAAGTCCTCATAGAAGTCCATGGAATGTGACTGCATCCAAAGAAGACATACTCAGGAGGATGGTGAAGGAGACAGGTGATTATTTCATTCCAATAACTTGAACACAGAAGCCAAATGCTGACGCTCTGAGTCTGGCTGAGTGAGCCAAACCTAGCAACCCAAGGGAATAAAGAATCTCACAGTAGTTGGACCAGCCAGGATGTGTGCAAAGAGCAGTGGGAGAAATACAAATTAGCCAACCAGATTTTTTTTAAAAGAGAAAGCAACTTTCTTTGTGTTTGGAGTCTCCCTTCTCCCAGGGCCTCTGATATAAGGATATCTGAATTAGGTAGGGAAGGGGTCAAGTACCACAGAATCAAAGCTACCCCCCTGCCCAGTGGAGGCCTTTTCTTTCTGCACCACGTAACGTCTGACAGTCTCATTCTGTACAAATTCTTTCCCAGGAGGCTCCTCAGTTCCTGAAGCAAACAGTCTCCTGGCAGACCCACCCTGCTAGGCAGCCAGACACATCTGAATATTAGTAGCAAGTATTACAGCTGGATACTTGCTAGGATAGGAGGGGCTGGAGCCTACCACAGGTCAGGAACTTTCAGGGCTTTGTTCAGTTGATACCTCAGAATAAACCTTTGGAGAGGACCTGCCACATCCATTGGACCAAGAATTGAACTGGAACTCTGAGAAGTTAAATACTTAGCTCACGGGCTAGGAAGACAGCTTAACTGGCCAAGTGCTTTCCCTTTGAGCATAGGGCTTTGAACTTGATCCCCCAGACCCATATAAAAAGCCAGGTATGGTGATTTGTAATCTTAATGCTGAGGAAGCAAATTCAGTGGATACCTGGATCCTTGGCCATCTAGCCTAGCCAAGTTGGCAAGCTCTGGCCCAGTAATAGGACTATGTTTATAAAACAAGGTGGACAGTTCTTGAGGAAAGACATCAGATGTTGGCTTCTGGCTTCTACACACATGTATGCATATGGTCACAAATATATGCACTCATCCTCACATAAACATGAACATGCATGCATGCATAACCACACACACACACACACACACACACACACACCCCTTGCTTGAATTCCTGAGCCATACTAGGAGATGAAGGATCTCAACCCAGATATATATATATAATGTTGAATTTCTCTGACATTGCTGTGACTGTACAGTATTCTCAACTGGGTTTCACAGTCTTTGAAATTCAATGTCTGTTTCTTTCTCCTGTAGGATTTCGTGCTTGAAGGGACCATGAATGATAAGGGATGAGAGAAAGCTTGTTGACAAGATCCTAGAGGCTGCGTCTTGACAAACCTTCCCACCTTGTTCATTTCAGTCATAGAAAATTTTCTGCAAAGTGCCTAGAATGATAAATTTAGGGGCTAGAGAAACAGCTCAATGGTTAAGAGTACTGGCTGCTCTTTAAGAGAAACCAAGTTCAGTTCCCAGCAATTACATTAGGAAGCTCACGATGACCTGTAACTCAGGTCAGGGAATCTGATGCATCTTTTGGCTTCTATGGGCACCTGTACACATGTGCACATACCCATACACATATACAAAATGTAAAAATTAAAAATTCAGAGAATAGATACCAATAGGAATGAGCAAATGTAATTCACATGGGAACCAACTTTACGTCTGTCCCTTGGGTGTCTGTTTTTGTCCAGATGGGATATACAGAATTTCCTAGGACTGGCCTAAATTTATGCAGACAAAACCCACAATGATTGGTTAAGTCCAAGACCTTGTGTGTGGGTATAAAAATTTAGTAAAATTCAACAGATGAGAGGGAAATATGAGAACAAGCTCTACTTGGGGTAGCTTTAATAAAACCACAAGTCAACATAGCACTGGGTGATTGGGAATGGAAGGAACATTGATTTTAAATTTTACTAATTGATCGAGTGTGTGTGTGTGTGTGTGTGTGTGTGTGTGTGTGTGTCTGTGGAGGCCAGAAGGGGATGTAGGATACCTCAGAGCTGGAGTTACTGGTGGTTGTATGATGCCTGACATGAGTGGTAGGACTGAAACTCCAGTCTTCTAAAAGATCAGCTAGTGTTCTTAATCACTTTGCCATCTCTCCAGCCTGGAAAGGTCTTTCCAAGTAGTGTGCCTGAACTTGGGTTATTGTCTATGACTATTGCAATGGACTATGGGGTGAACCTGGGAGGCTGTCCCATGGTGACTTCCTGTGGCTGTTCTGTATGCTTATGCTTATGGAGAAACCTGTGGGGGAAAAAATCCCAGTCTATGCTGCTGTATTATCTAGACAATTGACACCAACTGACAAAACTGCAGCAGAGGAGAAAGCGTGAACCAAACTCTCAGAAGGAATTGCTAGGTTTCTAAGATCTTTGTTTGTGGGTTGTATGCTTTGGAAACCTGCATTTCAAGCACTATTCAACAAGGGCTGGAAACTCAATGAACTTATGACAGTCTCAAAAGAAGATGCCAGTTAACTTGATAACTCAAAACCTTCTTTGGGTTATTCTTTTCCCATCCTGCACTCTCTAGTTAGCTAAGGAGTTTAGTGATGAGTTTTACTGAATGTGCACTCTATTCTCATTGATCTTTGTGCTCTCTATATTTTGGGAAAATAATTCTTCCAGATCCTTACTACCAAATTGTGTTTGAGTTTAGTTGTATTCATAGCTTGGACTTAGGAACATTACTCAAGCACCTTCATCCACACTTTGACCTAACTTAGCAGAGCTCATTAATCATTCTAGATACCTAGTAAGGATCTAAGCCATCTTTACAAAAAAACATAATGAAGAAGATACCAAAGATTATGAAGAGAAATAAAGAAATGAAACTCATTCTAAGTGTACCATGAAAGGAAGAGAGGGTTAAATTTAAAGAAGTTAATCAGCAGTGGTTGGACATAAAGGAGATTGACACATTGTAAAGAATATTTCTTTTCAATGAAATTTATTGGAGTGAAAGGACCATAAGGCTGTGATGACTTCCAGAAGTCAAGGAGAGTATTAGACAAAAGCAATACAATATATAGAGGGATAAAACATGACAGGTGTCTTAGGGTTTTATTGATGTGAAGAGATCATGACCACAGCAACTCTTATAAAGGTAAACATTTTAATTGGGGTTGGCTTACAGTTCAAAGGTTCAGTCCATTATTGTCATGGCTGGAAGCATGGTGGCATGCAGGCAGAACATGGTGCTGGAGAAGGAGACTGAGACAAACTAGGCCTGGTTTGAGCTTCTGAGACCTCAAAGCCTGTCCCCAGTGACATACTTCCTCCAATACCACCACACCTACTCCAACAAGGTCACACCTCTCAATAGTGTCACTCCATATGAGCCCATGGGAGCCATTTTCTTTCAAACCACCACACAGGGGCCTCATCAGGAAGGAGAGACCTCCTTTTAAAGCCTGGAGTGGAACTTCATTAAGAGTGAGAATGAAGAGAAGAATACAGAGAGCAGGGGAAGGGAGAAAGCGACACACCAGAGAGAGACAGATAGGAAAGGGAGAGGGAGAGAGAGATGGAGAGAGAGAGAGAGAGAGAGAGAGAGAGAGAGAGAGAGAGAGAGAGAGAAGGATGTGGGAGAAGTGGAGTCTTCAGAGACTCCTTCAGAACAGTCTCTCTGAACAAATTCCTCTCAGGAGTTTCTCCAGACAAATCCCCAAAACAAAGGAAAGATCTGATGTTTTTTAAGAGTGCTGGGAAGTTTCACACCACATTGTTTAATAAGCATAACAAAGAGTATGGAGGAGCTAGGTACTGGTTAAGATAACAAATTAGGTCCTGCTGTTAGGCCACAGCACAGGCAGTTTCTTAATTCTCTGTCAAAGAGCTATAGGGAGGCATGGATTGATTCAGACTGTGGGATCTGGTCTAAAGGTGCAGTCCATGTTCTAATGGAATGCCACACTTACCTGTTTGACTCATTGTTTTTAGTTGTAAATGATATTGAGGATCTGTATTTGAGGATGCAAAGCGCATCTTCATGCAATAGACTAGCAAATGCTTTCAGAATACCTTTGCACTACTCCTAGAAGGGTGTATATTAAAATCTGAATTCATATGTGTAGTGCACACATGTTTTTCTGTGATTCATCTTCAATGTACCTCTTCAAAATCCCCACATCCTTTCCATAAGTAGCCTTGTCATTACACCTGACATAAATTCTCCAGGCTCAACTGTTTTATATATCTCTTGTTTAAATTTTCAGTTGATCTTTTATTAGATGTGATTTCTAATTACTATCATATTTCTTTGTCTAATCTATAAATGCTACACATTTTCCATTATTATTTATTTATTTTCATGAGTAATAGTATGTGGAATGTATGATGTGCCATTCCTCCATTGCTGGACACCTTTATTTTTTGAGACACAGACTCTTTCACTGAACCTGAAGCTCGTCAGCTTGAAGCTGCCAGTGAGCTCCAGCGATCTCCCTGTCTGTGCTCCCCCAGTTCTGGAGTTACACTTTTGTGCCTTCACACTTGGCTTTTTACATGGGTTCTGGGGTCCTGAACTCAGGTCCTCCAAGCTTGTCTGTCATTCTCTTTACTAACTTAGTCATCTCAGCTCCTACATGTGTGTTTAAATGAAGTAGAGGAAAAACTCCTTTAATCTCTGAAAATTCTTAGGCACTGACAACAATTTTCAACATCCATATCTATTTGATACATTTACATTTGGTGCAGAATTTTGGATGTGTGAGAGCAATCCCACCAACTCCTCTTCTTTCACAGGAGCTTACAGTACAGAAAAAAAGACTAGGTTAAGATAAAGTAACGTAACGAGGAACATTTTAGTAGCTGGTCTCTCTTATTACTTAGATCAGGAAAAGAAATGCGAGCACCTGTGTGTGTTTAAATCTTAAAGTCAGATTCTGAGTATAGTCTCAGGGTGCTCTAGTTCTGTTGTGGTTTTGAACTGGCACAGTTTCTGCATGTGTATTACTGATGCCCTCCTTGGGGTCTGAATGGAAAGCTTTTTGGCTTTAGAGATAGATTAATACTGGCATTTGGGGGGTTATGGGTGGACCATGAAGGGACTGTATTTTAAAAAAACACAACAAGTATATTACAGTTGTCTTCTGTTTTTGTGGCCTAGGAAAGCAAAACAAAACAGAATTAACTACCTCTGTTGAAACTGAATTATAGAAATGATGTGACCATGATTCTGAAGGGTTGGAGTCACATGTCCTCATTAATAGATTTCTCATAAGCAATTAAAATTTCATTTTAATTCATTTGGATAAAACATTTGAATGTGTCTATTTAGGGTGATGTTGAGTTAGTAGAGAGAAAGAGCATTTGCAAAACCAGCCCTGGTGTATTTTAGGAAGTGTTTTTAAAATAAAAAAGTAGGATAAACAACAGAGCTTCACAGAGCAACTGGAGAAATAGCTGGATTTAAAATATGTCAAAGTCAATTAAGAAGAAACCACTGAAATGCATGTCTCTGATGTGTTCTCACAGAAAAAAAAATATACAGCCCTGGAAATCCACAGCCCTGTTGTTAGCTTGGCTCCATGGTAATTACTAGCTGTCCAAACTTAAAAGTTATAAAAGTTCTCTGAGTTCTAGTCTGCTTTGTTGTGAATCATCCTCGACTCCAGAGATCTCATAGGTACTTTACAGTTAATAGAGAACATGGGTGAAAATTCTTAGCAAGGAGAAGTGCAGAATGTGGAGGAAGGAGTGAGATCAAGCAAACACAATGAAGCAGTGAGCGACAGAACACTGTTCAGAGGCAGAGCTTGGCAGTGACTCAGCTCTTCTCTCTGACTTTCAGCTCCCCTCAAACTTTCTCAGCTCCAGGGTACGTGTGCTCCCACTCCTGCGTACTTTTGCTTTTCTGTAGTATTTGTTTTTTTTCACTATTAGTAGTTGCCTTGATTTTCAACTGCAAAGTTAGTGGGCCTTCCTATTTCTTTAGTTCTTAACGTTAGCTGAAGCCTGTAGTCTAAAGCTCTTCCTTAGAGCATCATGGAGAACTAAACAGTGACAAGGGGTATGTCCATCCTAGAATGAACAGAAGCTTGCCCCTCTCCTCCAGTCCCTTCCTTCTTTTCCTTTTTTCCCCTCCTTTCTTCCTTTCTGATCAAGAAGAAAGATCCAGAGAACCAAGCAGCCGGTCTGACATGCACTGCCCCAGGTGGGACTTGCCCTCAGTTCTTCTTCTAACTCCTCAGTCATTGCTTTCAGTTGGCCACTCTGCTGCTATCACTGTTCTCAGAGGAGACACTGGAGTTCAGACAAGTGAAGACACAGCACACGGGGATGATGAGAGATTCTCCAGGAGTGAAGTGAAGTGCCTGATAAGACTGTGCTGCAGTGTAGCCTGACTGACCCAGTAAAATCTTGGCTTCTGAATCTTAGGAAAAAAGAAACTTGAAGTGTTGGCTTGTTGTTTGAAAGACCTTGCAAAAATCTTTTACTGTTTAAACCTTCTATTGGTGTCTGACTCTTGCAGGGCAGAGCACACAGAATCAGTAAATATTTGCTAAGTCAATTTAAGCATTCATTAAAGAGAAGAGAAAATTAAGACAGACAGAAATATCAGGGTGACTCAGTCACTCTGCTCTACCTTTACCTTCACAGAAGAGAACAGCAACTTGTCTATGGCTCAACAGCTCCTGACCCTCGAGCGCCCAGAACTGTCTACCATCCATTGACTCTTTTTCTTTAAAAAACACAATTTTAATTCCTCTGTTTAAAAGGAATTAAATCTAGGGAGCTGGGGAGATGGCTCAGCAAGTAATGTGCATCTTGTGTAATCATGCAGAACTGAGTTCAATTCCCAGTACCCAAGTGGGCATGACATTCCTAGGTCTGGAGAGCAGAAACAGGCATCTCTATGGGTCTTGCTAGGCAGCTAGTCTAGCAGAGTGGCTTAGCCTCAGGTTGAGAGACACTGTCTCAAAAAATAAGGAGGAGAATGACAGAAGAATATACTTGACATTCACCTCTGGCTTCCACTTGTGTGTGAACACATGTGCATATGCATCAATACACATACACACACACACACACACACACACACACACACACACACGAGAAAGAGAAAGAATGGGGGAGAGAGATGCACACATGGAAAAGTACACACATACAAAAAAGAAAGAGAAATGGAGTTAAATCTATAGCTAAGCTATGTCTGGTAGGTGGAGGGAATTTGCTGCTTCAAGATAGGATACCTAATTTGGAAATGTGGGGGAGAATTTTTCTGCTACTGAAAGAACTGTGTGTTTCCTGAGAGTGCCGTTATAAAGAGACAGAAATGCAATTATTTTGGATTGTTTTTGTGCTCTGGTATTTTTAGAACTCCCTATAAACACCTCCCTGGAGGAGCACAGTGCACTTGGCTTGCCAGAGTAAATCAGGCTGTTCACAGCAAATGCAGCTGACAACTTGACGAGATGTCTGGGCTTGTAGATGTCAGAAAGAGCCCAGGTGCTGAGGCAAGATATTCATGTATTTTGAGTCTTTGCAGGGACAGTTTCTTCATCCTTCTCTCTCACCCGAAGCTTAACATCTTCCTATTGCTGACCCTGGACAATTGTCAGGACAGTTACTTCTGTGATGTCAGAAAGAGCCCAGGTGCTGAGGCAAGATATTCATGTATTTTGAGTCTTTGCAGGGACAGTTTCTTCATCCTTCTCTCTCACCCGAAGCTTAACATCTTCCTATTGCTGACCCTGGACAATTGTCAGGACAGTTACTTCTGTCCTGATTCACTGCTGGGCTCCAGGCTGCTGGAGTTCAACAGTGAATAGGGTTCATGTTTGTGGGTGTCTTTGTAGAAGTAAGGATGGGTTGCAGGGCTGTGGAGTGACAGTTCTACTGTGAAATGTGATGAAATGAGGCCACCACGTAACTTAGCCTAGTGCAGTGATGTTGCTCTGAGAAGTGAGGTGGAAGAAAATATTCCCAGGATGAAAGAGAACAGGATAAAATACATTGATTTTTAAAAAAAGATACGGATTCTTCTTTCCAGACAGATTGTTAAATAGGCTTTTCTTGTTCAGTGGGGGCTGGTAATGAGAGCTGACAGGATATTAAGGTTATTTCAGGTTCCTGTGTCTCCCAGGGTCACATAAGCCTCCTGCTATGCATGTTAATCCATCTCAGCCTTTCTGCCAGTAGCTGCCTAAGTAGGTCAATCGGTTTAGTGTGCACCCTTTCCCCATTTCAGTTTAGTTATGAGGCAAACTTACTGATTACCAGAATATGCAATGGAGATCAATCCATGCTTTTTTATTTCACAGACATAGCACCAAAATTTATGATTAATAAATGTTGAATCTAATGGCTGTTTCTTCAGAAATGGAAAGCACAAAGAAAAAGAAAAGTAGCATCTCCTTCCTTTCCCATTTCTCCTCTGTGTGGACATGCCCGGGCATGCCCACGAATGCATTCATGGAGTGCATGGAACTAAATGGAGAATTTTGCATCACAGACTGGAAATAAGGGTTGGCTCACACTCAGCTCTGCTTATATTCTTCTCTTTTTTAGGATCATAGCTGCCTCATCTGTGAATATTTCATAAAGAAAACCCAGCAGATGTGATTAAATCTCTGTAAATAGAAACTGTATATGTGCAGTTCTAGAATGAATTTGTTAGTGACTGCTGTGCTTCGCCACCAACAAACAGTTCTAGATGATTCCTTGAAGGACCCTGTGGTAACCTATTCTGGTTGCTCTTATTTCAACTGGGAGTGTTCTCTACACAATAATGACACAGGGTGATAGCATTTCAAGTTATCAGGCTGAATTACTAAACATTTGGCCAACAGCAAATTAGTGGACCTGTTCAGGCCTCAGTTCCTTCTTACATAACATGGGAATAATTTTACCTTTATCAAAGTACTCTTTATTGTTATTGTTGATTGATTAATTAATTAATTAATCTGGAAACAGAGTCTTGCTATGTAGGCCTCAGTCTCCCATATGCTGAGATTGCAGGTATATACTACTATGCTCAGCCTGGTGGGATTCTTATAGAGGCTAGATGAGACAGTCCAGGATTAACTATCACTGTGATAACAGTTAAATAAACAAAAATTTCTGATGTGTTTTAGTGAACTCTGACCACCCTTTGTCTAGTGCTTTATGTCCATGTTAGGTACTTAAACCTAACTGATCAGTACCAAGAGGGAAAAAGAAACACCAGCAAACAAATCTCTTCCTAGCTACATTTGTCTTTGAACAAAGCTGCAAAGGTACACTCCATTCTCTTTTTTGATAAAGCAAAGCATGTTCACTGTAAGTGGCTATTAGAGAGCCAGTCTCTGTAGAGCCCGTTCTACGGAATAGGTACTCAAAACTCATTCACACTATAATGGCTTAATATTTTCTGTAGTGAGGAGTGGCAGCAGAGGCTCTAATAAAACATCACATTGACTCTGGAACCTCTGAAATTTTGAAGCAGATGTTTTCTTAACATCCTGTAAATACTCCAATCATCTCAAACTGCTGCGCTTTCACCTTTGTGCAGATTTTAGAAATGTGCCCATTGAGTAATGGTCCTGTCTAATCTGCTTGACGTTTATTGGTGCTCAAAGAGAAGCAAGGTTAGAAGATGTAGTGGAGCACATTCTAAATAAATCAGTGCGAGAAAGCACGCTGAATCGCAGGGGGAAATTACAGTGTCCAGATCATTTATACACCCGTGATTACCGTCTCACCTGGGTCCCCCAGATGCCACACGAGAGCCTGTGAAGCTAGAGGAGCCATTCATCAACCCGAGGCCTGAGTCCTCACAGCTCCACAATGACACCCACTAGTGAGGTGGAGACTTTGAGTGATGTGGGACAAGAGTATGTTGAGAAGGGGATGTGGAGGCCTGGAGGTCTTCGGGGACCCTTTATGCTCTGAATTAGTTGGGAGAGCTCTGGGAAATTACATCTGCAGTTGCCTCAGTTTCCTAGCAGGAAACTATCTGTGTGTGTGTGTGTGTGTGTGTGTGTGTGTGTGTGTGTGTGTGATGTGTGTGTGTGTATATGTGTGTGTGTGTGTGTGTATGTATGTGTGGCATGTGTGTGTATGTGTGTGTGTGTATGTGTGGCATGTGTGTGTACACGTGTGTATGTGTGTGTGCATGTGTGAGCATGCACACATTTTAGAGGGGGAAAAGAAAGATTTGATTTTATATTTATATTTATATTAAGAGTACTTTGATAAAGGTAAAATTATTCCCATGTTATGTAAGAAGGAACTGAGTCCTGAACAGGTCCACTAATTTGCTGTTGGTCAAATGTTTAGTAATATAAGGACCAGGACCTCTGTTTCAAGCCTTATCTAACTCAAATGTCAATAATAAAACTCATAAATGGGGTTGTTGAGATGGATTAGCAGTTAATGGTATCTGCTGCTCACTTCCGGCCTCCACAGGCAACTGCATGCATTTGTTCACATAAATGTGCATGCATGAAGGTGCACATACAAGCAATCAGCTACACACACACACACACAAATAACAATAATCTTAAAAAAATCCTCATAAAAGGAGAAATGATGTTTGGGGAAGGCAGCTCAGTGTAGACTAGATTTTCATTCATATTCTATGGAAGTTCTCAATGGACTTAGAGATTTAGAGATTTAGAGTTCTTGGGACTTTGTGTGGGAACTTCTGGGTATATCAACTCTAATTGCATTTGAGATCTGGAAAATTCTCCCTGTGCCAAAATGTTGAACTTAGGCAAACAATATAAAAGTTATTATGTAGATAATTTATGCAACAACTAATTACAGAAGTTTGCTGTCAGATCTCATGAGTCTGTGATTCACAATTTTCTTCATGCTGTACATTAGACATACAATTAGTTATTTTATATTATTTACTTATGTTAACTTGTTATATTACAAGACACGTTATGATATGTTCATTACAGACATTTGTAATATATTTAATTTTTCTGAATTGAAACATTCCCTTCTGTAGGGAATGAGAAAGAAACTGGTAGAACTTACAAGGCTGAGGCAGCTTAGAAAGTTCCAAGATTGACAAAGAGCTCCCCAAAGATATAAAGGCAACAGGAGACATCTGCAGAAGAGGACTCTTACAAGCTGGACAAGGAGCACAGGGGACACAGCTTCTGTGAGTCATCACTCAAGCTGTGGTGGACTCTTTTGTGATAAGGTTGCCAGAGAGTCACCCAGGCTTCTGTAAGTAGCCACAGTAAACTTCCTGGTTCACTAAGGAAGACTTGAGAAGACTTGTTTCTTTAGTCTGTTATCAGTGCCGTTATCTTAGAGGAACAGACATTTGCTCATGTCAAGAAAAGGCTAACAACATACAACTTATGAATACATTTATATATCGTAAACTATCATATATATTATATATCTACATTATTTTTGGCCATGCTGGAGATTGAGCTCAGGGCCCTTTTATGTGCCAGGTGCACATTGTACCAGTGAACTACATCACCATCCTGGCCTTGTATTTTTGAAACACAAACCTAAAATCTGAACATAGTTCCTCATTGCTGGCCTCCCACCTTCATTGTCACTATAATAAATACCCATGCCGTGAAGCTCATTTGAAGCACAAGCTTGTAGAACCCCTGCTTCCAGTTGAAATGGAGAGTGCTCTCCAGAGACTGAGGTTGTTACCCTAACAGCAAAAACAAATAAGGCAGCCATAAAAATCAGATTTGTTTAACCACCAGGGTCTGAGGGATTCAAAGAAAGTTGGATGAAGCAAATTCCAAGACAGACAAGAGTGGGGAATGATCCATGCATGCCTTCCTTTCTAGAGGAGGACTGGGCAGGGAGTAAATTTGACAATGGTCAAGGCAAGCCAGACAAAAACTTCCATTGCTGAGTAGGGGCTGAGAGCAAAGTAAGTTCTCAGTACCTTACAGTCAGAGGCCAGACCAGCAGATCTTGATGATCAGAGCCTTCCATGTTCTCAGAGCACAAGGCTGGCTGAAGGGGTGAGCCTCTTCAGCTCTAGCCAGGTCAGATGAGCGTACCTGCTACATAGACAAGAATGGACTCAGCTGAGTTCACTGTGAACCAGTCCCACACAGTGCCAGACTGGTGAGGAAGATGGAAGTCTGCTGTGGTGTCCGTGGTGAATATTGGATTTTTAGTCTTTATTATGTTTTACATATCTAGTAAGTAATAATTATAAAATAAAAATAAGAGCTATAAAGAGATAATATACTCTTACTTGACAGATTATATGAGTTATGTAGTTATTAAGTCAATGAACATTTATAAATTGTGTGCAAAAATGAGGAAATGTAAATCATGATTAAGAGAAAAAAGAGCATGTTAGATCAGCCCATATCTTGGATATTATAAATCTCAAAAAACAAACACAGCGAAGGACTTTAACACCACTGCGGACCCGTACCTAGCTACTAATGGCAGAAATGGACAAGAAGCTTGAATCAGTGGAGGGAGTGAACAGAGCAGAGGAAACTATAACAAACAAACAAATGAGCTGGAGAGATGGCTCAGCGGTTAAGAGTGCTTGCTGCTCTTCAGAGGAAAAGATCAGATCAAACAGCTCACAACTTCATCTCCAAGGATTTGGATTATCTCTTCAGGCTTCTGCAGGCACTAGTATAGACACACACACATGCACATTAAGTTAAAAAAATCTTAAAATAACCCTTTGAAAGACCTTGTATGTTAGTTTTATCATGTATTATTTTTGAGTCAGGTTTGCTTGTGGACCCCTTCCCCACCTTCACAGACCGTATTCCTCCTCTTTCAATCAGGATAACTAACTTAAAACATTTGATTCATTTATGGTATATGTCTACATATGTTCATATGAGTGAGTATGTGCCTGAATGTGCCCTGGCATGTGTATGGAGGTCAGAGGATAACCAGGGATGTAGGTCCTCACTTACCTTGCTTGGGACAAGGGTCTCTGATGATTTCTGTGGTGTATACCAGGCCAGCTGACCTTCAAATTTCAGGGCATTCTAGTGACTCCACCTGCCATCTTGCTGTAAGAGTGCTGAGAACACATATGCATGCTATCATGGTGTCTGAGATTCAAACTCAGGTCCTTAGGTTTATATGGAAAGTGCTTTATCCTTGAGCCAACTCTCCAGCACCCAGAATAACTTCTGATTCAATACCACACAATGTGGTATTTACATTGTCTGATGCTAAGCTTTAAAAGAATTGTTTTAAGACATTTTTTTTTTAGTTAATATATGTGTTGGTATGTTTATAATAGATATTTTTGTGTTTTACTTTGAATCATAATGAAGTTACTTGAAAATAATTTGGTCCTTTTAGATTTGGCTTAAAAGTAAGCTTTGTTAGATGGGTCTAGGAGGTTTACTGAGGAGAAGCATTTTTTACTTTAAAGTAGGGATGAGTAGGCATTTTTTTTTCTCAGCAGAACCAAACTGCAAGAATTTTTTAGCTCAGCAGATCATGTGACCTCAGTTTTAACTCTCAGTTCTGCGATTGGGGCACAAAAGTAGCCACAGAAAATCAAGTGGGTACAGCTGTGTTCCATAAAACTTTAAAAGTTGGTGGCAGGCTGGATCTGGCTAGTGGCCATGTGTGCCCATGTTCTACATTAGAAACTGTGATTTATCTTCCCTGGCTGTGGTTAGCGGTCACCATCACTGATTCTGAGTGAGTCCTGAGCTGTGGTCCTTCAAGTCCTTTCATCCACTTTCTCATTTATGTACCCACTAGTACTTAACTGCGTAGCTGGGGAGGACACTTTGTCTCTCTGTCTGTCTCTGTCTGTCTGTCTGTCTCTCTTCCTTGTACCACTGTGCCCTTGTCTTGTCGCACTCCTACCTTGTATGAGTTACTTTTTTGTTGCCATGACAAAAGGCTTGAGAAAAGCAACCTAAGGAGTGGAAGGTTTATTTTGGCTTACAGTTCGGAGAAACACAACCTATCATGCCGGGTGTTTGAGGATGCTGGTCTCACTGTATCCACAGTTCAGAAGCAGAGAGAAATGAGTTCTGGTATGCAGCTTGCTTTTCCATTACTCAGTTCAGCCCCAGCCCATGCGATAGTGTTGCTTACCTTTAGGCTGGGCCTTCGTCCTTGACCAAACTTCTCTGAAAATGCACTCAAAGGCAGGCCTGGAGGTATGTTTTTTAGAAGATTCCAAATCCTGCCAAGTCAATGATGAAGTTTAGTCATCATAGACTTCCACTTTCTGTGCTCAGATGTCTGCCTAGGATGCCGAGTTCCCTTTCTCGGCACCACAGCCCAGAATATTCTTCAGGAAGTATGTTGGGGGCCCCTAGAACTCAACTCTTCAATTCCCATGTCTTGGAAGTCAGTATCTTTTTCTCAGAGCTCGCTTGTTCAGTTCCTTCATTGTATTAGGCAGGATGATTAATCTGGTCCTTATCTTTACTGGAATACATGATATTAATATAATACATTGCATACATAGGCATTGTCTTAATTTCTTTTCTTGTTGCTGTGACAAAACACCATGACAAAAGTAACTTAAGGGAGAAAGAATTTGCTTGGCTCACAGTTTATGGTGCCATGGATCATGGCAGAGAAACTCCGGTGGCAGGAGCTTGAAGCAGGTGTCACACTACACCCACAATCAGAAAGCAGAGAGGGATGAGTGCATGCAAGCACTCATCATGTTTTTCCATTTTGTACTTTCCAGGATCCTTTGCTTAAGGAATGGTTTTGCCAACAGTTAAGAAGGATTTTCTCATATCACCTGCATACTTCAATACCACATACCACATACTTAAATACCTGCAAAATAATCATTAGAGAGTGAAGTACTGCTAAGTAAAGCTATTTGGAAAGCTTGGGACACATTGGGTCTGATCAAGGTTAGCATGGTGCAGTCTCACAAAGTAATAGTAACTAAAGAAGTTAAAATATGATCATCTGAAATATAAGTTGTCTTGCTGAAGCTATTAGGAATCTCATTTTGTCACTATAATTTGTGACATCTGTCTTTAATCCTAGACTCCTGAGCTCTTGAATGCAAAGGCATTGCCCTCCTCTTCCTCCTTCCTCTTTCAATGTAGACATTTAACCAGAGGCATGGGTATGTTGAAAGCACTCTGAAGTTAATCTGTGTCCAGATGGTTCTGATTCTTATGTTGACTATAATAATTGAGGTAACATCTCATACCAGAGACACTCCAGCTCAGAATTCTTCCTTTAGTGTTTACAGATAGCTTTCAATGTTCCCAAATGGGTTTTTCAAACGTACAGAGTAAGTATAATACATAGCCATAGTCAAAACACTATCTAGTTGGGGAAACAAACTCACATAAAACAATTGAGGAAAAACTTGTTATATATAATTAACTCCAGACTAATTATATATGAGATAAAAACTATAAGCAGAAAATTACTTTAAGCTTGAGTAAGCAAGGCAAGCTTTCTCTGGAGAATTATTATTTATCTTTGGTCAAATAAAATACTTCAAATTATAAAAAAAGTTCTTTCTAGTTAGATCTAGGTCCCCTACCACCCATTATTTTAAAATGAAGCAGTGGTCAACATGAGCACCTGTTTTTATAGGACAATTTTTAAAGTTCCTTGAAAGTGTTTCTCTTTTCTTTTTAAAGATTCATTTTATTTCTTTATTGAGGAGTATGTACATGTGTCTCTGTGTGGATATATACACATGAATGCAGGTGTGTGAAGAGATTACCTGGAGCTGACTGGCATATGGTTATGAGCTCCCCAAAGCAGGTACTGGGAGCTGAACTCCAGACCTATTTATCTGTCCTTTCAAGGTCTGAAAATTCTCTTAACAAAAGTTTTTCTTTGTCCAAAAAATAGCACTTGATATCATTATTATCATCATCATTATATTTTACTAGAGTGAAAGGAGAGGGAGAGAGATATGTTATATATGAAACTAATTTTTGAGTGTTTAGGTTCTTTGAAGCTAAAGAGGGTGGCCATAAACTAGTCTTTAGTTTTTCAACATGGGCATTCATTTAGGAGACACACGTACTTGTATGCTCCTGATCAGCTTACAGTAGAGAAGATCACAATATCTTTTCACTCAGGAAAATTTTCCTTAAGTCTGTTCCTATATACACATAAAGTTGGCATAAATTAAACATTTACTGGTAATAAATTATGATAAATTTATTTTAAAACAATTCTTTTGCGTGCCTATAATATTTTCACTTTAAAGAATGAAGCGAATTTACAAACTAGTGGGAAACATGTTTATTTTTACATAGAGATTAGATATTGATTGAATTTTTGATACTGTGGGACACAGACTATCTTCAATGTTTTTCAGGGTTGATGCTAGTTTTGATTTTATAGTCATCAGTGAGAATTCTGTTTGACATAAACATCTTGGTAAATTTTAGGGGCATTTCAGGAATTGTTGGATATTCTGTTCTAATCTCAAGCCAAAATTCACTAAATGACATTTCTATCTTCCTTCTTTCCTTCTTCCTTCCTTCCTTCCTTCCTTCCTTCCTTCCTTCCTTCCTTCCTTCCTTCCCTCCTTTCTTCCTTCCTTCCTTTTGTGAAACCTAAGTCAGCAACTCAAATAGGAATTTTTGAAACCAAACAATCAAATACAATTGGATATAGTGATATATTTATTTGAAGACCAACATCTTAGAAGTCTTGTTTTCTGTGATTGCAGAGACTGTTGGCTTTAAATGAGTAAAATACAATAGCTACTAAGCTGAGGCAAGGGATTTGGGCAGTATTCACTGGTGTTGTGTGGTGTGCTGTCCTGCATACTGTGAGATGAATGCTTTGTGTGTACATAACCAGAGCTGCAGTGAAGTCACAGGATGCTACATGGACAAGCACTCCCAGAAACAGCTGAGAGTTCTGACATAATTGACTTTGAATTAATTTTGGTGGTAGTGTGGTTACAGATCCTTCACACTTTTCAAATTATTTGTGACCCCTCACACTGAATTACATGACTCCATATGGGGTTGTGACTCACTGTTTAAAAAGCTAGGAAACTAGGTCTAAGCCGGGTGTTGGTAGTGCACACCTTTAATCCCAGCACTTGGGAAGTAGAGACAGGTGGTTTTTTGTGAGCTTGAGGCCAGCTGGTCTACAGAGTGAGTTCCTGGACATCCAGGACTATGCAGAGAAACCCTGTCTTGAAAACTAACAAAGACATAAAACCAAGAGAGAGACACTAGCTGAGCATGGTGGTAAGTGCCTTTAATCTTAGCTTTCGGGGTGGACATAGGTAGTTAAATCTCTGTGGGTTTGATGCCAACCTGGTCTACAGAGTGAGTTGCAGGACAGATAGAGCTAAATAATGAGACCTGTCTCAAAAAAAGCAAAAACAAACAAACAAACAAAAAAAAGAAACTAGGCCTATAGCAGAATGGCCTAAAAATTAGAGCAAAAAGTAAAAGTAAATTTATAAAGAAAGAATAGCCTTTTTTGCTGGACATTGACATGTACTACAAGGCAAACCTTGTGGAGTCTATCTCTTCCCTTTGCTGGTTTTCTGGGAAAGACATTCAATGCCCTCTCCCTTCCCACCTCTCTATCCAGTCAACTTCCAACTTGCAAAACTAGTGTGTTAAGAGGGACAAAGGAGGTCAGTCCTAAATGAGAAGACACACAGACACAGCTGACATCTGTCCTTAACACTCAGTTATTCCAGTCTACAAACCCTGGTAAGTGGAAATACCATGCGTTCCTATCCCATAAGTCACATGGCACAAAGTCTGTGTGTAACTAAAGTTTTCCTTTAAGCAGAACTTGCAGGAACTTGAGGAACTGCTGAAAGAAGAGAGAAATAGTAGAACACCTAGATTCTAATTGACTCATTGTCTAATTAACTCCGTCACTTTTCCTCTGTGGATGTGATGGAGACTCTCAAAGATAAAGGGATTGTGCTGGGGAGGGCAGTGGACCAGATCCAGCAAGCTCACAGGCTCATCTTCATTCTTGAGATTTTAAAAGAAAAAAACAAATTATCACAGGAATGTGGTTTGGCATTTGAGGAAGGGAAAGGTGGTTTTTGTACCATAAATCATGTGTGTTTGTTCTCCACATCAACACATAATGTTTTGATAAATCAGTGTACCCTTTTTATTATCTCCAGGACCCTTTTCTGTGGCGTTGGGCAGCTCAGTACTGGGTGGGTGACAAGGAAGTCATCAGTACTGTGAATGGCTTTCTAGGTTGTTTTTTTGTCACCACTAGTCATTGTACCTTTCCCAAAATAGAGCCTCAGTCCAACTCTAGTTTCTCCCAGGTCTCACTCTGACTCTGTCTTCCAGTTTATGGATTGTGCAGCCGAGCGATTATTCCGGCCAGATGATCTCTTTATTCTTCCTATGTTTTCCTTCACTGTTGGGAAACTTTATTCCAGAGAGTCTACACTTTGAGATGGTGATGCTTTTCCCTTTGAAATTTTCATTTTTTGTGTATTCTCTCTCTCTTCTCTTAACCTTCCACCCATGTTTTCTGTTCTAGGACACATAGCTGGTTCAGCCTGCAGTTCATTCTCCCATTTCTGTCTCCTTCCTTCCCCTTTGTAGAAACCTCCTACAGCTGTTGATTCTCCTCCCAAGCCACTCTGCTTCCCAACTGCCATTCATTGGTCTGACTCTGTGCTTAGATGAGCTTTGGAAATATCGCCTTTCCCTTCCCTCCTCTACCATTTCTGACAAGCTGCTGGTCAGTTAATGGTCCTGCCTAAGCTTTGAATTCTGCCAGTGTCCAGGACAAATGCTACCTGTGGTCTGTCTGTCCTCTGCAGCATCTCTAATGGAGTTACGAGTGATGCTCAGCTTCAGAGGAGCCACTGAGAGCTCAGAGGCTGGGGCAAAACCCAAGACCAGCTGTGCCTGGCCTTCAGACGCCTGAGCTGCTCCTTTCAGAGGCTGATGCTCTTCCTTATAACCTATCAGTACCACTGACACTCCACTTCCCTAGCAACTTGATGAAATAATTTTGCTTCTAAATTATGCTTTTATTTGATGTGCTTTTTTGAGCTTGTGTCTAGATGGCTGTTTTTCTCTGATCACTGTATCTCTAACTCCCGTCTAGATATGTTCTGCTTATTTTCTCAGGCTGACCTGAGCCTCAGATGCCTCTTTCCATGCCGTCTGCCCCTTTCTGAGAATACAATGTGCTTTGCCTTCATTAATCACATAGATCTGTCTGGCTCTCTTGAACTTTGGCTTCCACTGCCAGTACCAATGCATCATAGACTCAAGAATGACCACATACTTAAAATCTTATTGTGTACAAATCTTTGTATAAAATGCATTAGTTTTATTAAAGTGAGTTAAGTTCCCTGAGACTCAGAAAGTATTTGCTCTCTGTGTGTGTTAGTGCGTGTATGTGTGTGTACAAGTGTATATGTGTATGTAGAATGTCTGTATGTGTGTTCATGTGTTTGTAATTATGTGTTTGTGTATGTATATGCTTTTGTATGTGCATTTGTATATACGTTTGTGAGTTTTTGTATGTGTGTATATGTATGTGTATGTCTAAATTGTGTTTCTCTGTTGCTGTAATAAAATGCCATTGCCAAGGCAACCTATAGAAGAAAGAGTTTATTTTGGCTTTTGATTCTAGAAGGATAAAAGCCCATCAAGGTGGGGAGGCATAGCAACACGTGGGAGGCATGGTGGTAAGAGGAGGAAGCCAAGAACTCACATTCTCATCTGCAAGCACAAAGCACAGAGCAAACTCGAAGTAGTGTGAGGCTTTTAATTTCAAAGCCCATCCCTAATGACATACTTCCTGCAGCAAGGCACCTCCTAAACCTCCCAAAGCAGCGCCACAACTGGGACCAACTATTCACATACTGGAGCCTCTGGAAGACATTTCTTATTCAAACCACCATAGTGTATATGTGTAAGTGTGTATGTGTTTATGTGTGTGTTTATATACGATTGTATATGTGTTTGTATTTGTGTGTATGTGAATATAGGTATATTTGTGTATGTGTGTATATCCATATGTGTGTTTATATGTATATATGTGTTTGTGTGTACATATTTGTGTATGCCCGTGTGTTCGTACATATGTGTGTATGTGTGTTTGTGTACATATGCTTATGTGACTATGTATATTTGCTTTTGTGTGTGTTTGGTGCAAAATGGTGACAATATAACTCCTTTGCTGAGGCACAAGGGAGGAGTTAAAAGTAGACAGAGACATCACAAGGGTGGTATACATTTGGAGGAAGAATGAAGTTCAATGTGGTCAGATCTAAGGGAATGTTTCTCAGTGCAAGGTGTTGTGTTTTGCATGTAAAGTATTTCCCACAGTCTCACGTCTTTGAACACTTGGTCCCTAGATGGTGGAGCTATTTGGGGAGGTTGTGAAACCTTTAGGATATGGTCTTTCTGTAAAAAGTGAGTCACTAGGCAGGGGCTTGAAGCTTTGTAGCTGAGCTCTTCCCATTTACTCTCTATTTCTTGACTGTAGATGCAACGTGATGAACTCGCCTCCTGTCCCTGCCACCATGCCTGCCATGGTGCCTGATGCTCTGTCTTCTCTGCCATGATGGAATATTTCCCTCTAGAACTATGAAACAAAATAAACTCTGTCTCCCTTTGCTTGCAGCTGGCAAGGTATTTTATCACAGCAACAGAGCCATAAATAAGACAGGGGCTGTGCTTTATTGCTATGTCCTAGGATGCTAAATGTTCCACCCAGAAAATGGCAGTTATGCCATCTAGTGATCAAGACATGTGGACACAAGTCTGACACCACTTCCAAAGGCTTATGCAAAGGACAGAGTTGTAAGACTTGGTGAAACATGACAAGCAGGACTGCATTAAGTGTCCTTACCACAGCTGTAGGAACCATGTCAATATTATTTTGCAGAAACAGAAAAATGCATAGGGCTCAACCTCAAGAACCATGGGTCAACTAGAAATTTATAGTCAGGAAACAGGGTGAGGGTCAGAGAATAGAAAATTACTAAAATGTAATACTAGAGGAAGGAAAATTGAGGCTGAACCCACTTAATAGCATTCTTGTTGAAGGCAGTCCCAGCAAATGGATGCCATTTCATGAATGAGGGCATCAATCTGATCAGATATCAAGGATGCTCAGGTAGTGAGGTGATCTGACATAAAAGGTGGAGTGTTCTTGTTAACCTGATTTAGAAGCATTCTTGTTAAACCTAAATTTTATGACATAACACAGATGGGTGGGGGATAATTTTAGAACCTAATAAGGGCTGGAGTGTGGCTCTGTTGATAGAATGGTTGTCGAGCATGCACAAAGCCCTGGGTTCAATGACTAGTACTTCATAGACTATGTGTGGAGGTCCACACCTGTGGTCCCAGAACTGAGATATGGAGGCAGAAGGTTCAGAAGTTCAAGGTCACCTGGGCTGCATGGTAGTGAGTTTGAGGCCAGTCTAGGTTACATGAGACCTTGCCTCAAAACAAAATAAACAAAACCACAATCCCCAGCTAAAGTTTGGTTAAGTAAAGTCACCTTTGAGGAAGTACCATCTCCTGTGCAAATATCTGATGTGGGACAGTTTAGAAAGGCCTGCTGACCTGGGGGCATTGCAGTCTTGGTAGTATTCACTGGGAACTCTTGGGATCTCAGAGTGTGAGATAACAGAATTTTAGGTTGCCTCAGTTAAACACAAAGGCTATTTCTCTGATTGTGAAAGGTGGGCTGGATGTATAGGTAAGAAGGTATTCCAATGATCGCCCAAAGTGAGAGAAAGCAAATAATCCTGATTTAACCAGAGATCTACTTCCTGGAACAAGGCTGCAGTTCCCAGCAATGTCTAGGTTTTAACAGTTAAGAGGAGTGTAGAAGTGGTGTAATATATAGACATGGGAGAATCAGGAAGGGGCTGGGCTTCTGGGAAGGATATAGAGTTCAGTGTTGGGTCTGAATGTTGGGGCTGTGTAGCCTATGGGGACAACTTTGGCAGACGATGCCAAGTGACACTGTCTGAGAGGATATTTTGTTTGCTTGATTGCTTTAATTGGATAGAGTGTGGAGTGTACCAGATTGGCTGCAAACTCCCTATGTAGCTGAGGATGATGACCTTGAACTGCCTTTACCTCCTGAGTTCTGAGATTGCTGACTTGCGCCACCACACTCTATGTGGTGCTGAGGGTGGAATCCAGGCATTTCTGTAGCTAGGCAAGTACTGCACCAACTGCACCCCATCCCAGCCCCCAGGCTACCCTTTGTCTTTAAAACAACTATCTTTAATAAGCCTACACACCCCCTTAAATCACCATTAGTCATTCTTCACATTTGCTTGCTTTCTCTCTGTTTCTCTTTTTAATTTTTTCTTTCTTCTATTTTTCTTTTTTATAAGACAGTGAACAATTATTAATTGTCATCTGAGTTCAGGTCAGAACACTCCTAAACTGAGCTCAGCTTTTTCAATTAGTGAAAGGACGGAGCTTTTAAATAAAATATTAGGTAATGGATGTACCAGGAACAGACTAAAAAGATGCAAGCTTTTTGTACTGATCTGAATTTTATTCCCTAGTGTCTCCCACTGAGAGGTCATGAGCAACATGGATCAGCACTCTGAGTCCAGAATAACCGAAGTCAGTTTTCTCCTCTGGTGCAGTCCCCCAGGACCCAGAATCTGGCTGTGCTCTTCACGGTTTCAGATTCTTCCCCTAAGTAAATTGAATCATACTCCACGCCAGTTTCATCACTGAAGGCTGCACAAAAGCCTGATGTACCTCTTTGGCAGGAGGTGCCACCTAGCCTTTCAAAGTGCTAAAAGCCTGCCTCCTACGGCCATCTGTGTTGGCAGGTCCAGCTGGAGCAGGGCAGACCCTGGAGGTGGGAGCTGGTGGAGGCAAATTTCATCCATGTGGGAGTCAAACCCAGTCCAAAGATATTCCCCTCAAATGTTTTCTTTCTTTTGCCCATGTTAATGCATTTCTTCCTGAAAGCAGCCAGAGGTTTTAATGGGTGTTTTTACAGAGAGAGTTCCTGACCCCTCCTGGCTCAGCACTAGGGAGCTTTAAGTGTGATGGAAAATGAGTACAAACAAGAATATGTTAGGAAGATATAGTGTGGAAGATCTGTGGCTCCCTGCGCCTGTACAAATGCCCAATTAATTAGAAAATCAATCTTGCTGTCCAGATGACAGATAGGATTCCTCTGTTGGAGATGAGAAAGAGAGCACAGTCATGACGAGATAATTTTTTCCCATTACGAAAAGGCAGCCTAATGTACATCTTGAAGCAGTTTGGAGTGAAGAACTTGTTTAAAAGCCACCACATTCTTCCTCTTGTTAATTGAGTCTTGGTGAAGGCAGAGAGGAAGACGAGGTTAGCTTGTATTTTGTAAAAGCGTTTATCCCACCCCTGCAAAACAAAACAAAACAAAACAAAACAAAACAAAACAAAACAAAACAAAACAAAACAAAAACCTCTCTAAAGATAGCCAAACTCTGAGAGGTAACTTATAAATGTTTGTTTGGGTAAGGAGGAGGACAGGCACTGGCTGTCCATGACCACTGAATGCTAGCTTGAGAGGCTTTGCCTTGTTAGAGAAAAGTATTCAGGATGCTGAGGCACTTGCCTTCTGTGAGAGACCGAAAAGGCTAGGATTCTCTGCTCTATTTGGATGGATGGGGAACCCCATCCCAGAGGGCTTCTGCACTCTCTCTGTCTTTGTCTCTGTCTCTGTCTCTGTTTCTGTCTCTATCTCTATCTCTGTCTCCTCTAAGTGTGTGTGGGGATGGTCAGAGGATAACCTTGGGTGTCCTTGCTCAGGTGCCTTCCACTTTTTGCTTAAGATAGGCTCTCATTTGTCTAGCACTTTTCTGAGTACGATGACTGGTTGTCCAGTGAGTCTGGGTTGCTGCCTCTCCTTTCACCACTGCTGAGGTCACAAATGTGCACCACCACACCTTGTTTATATGATTTTTTTATATGGGTTCTGGGAATCTGCTTTACCAGTTGAGTCTGGGATTCCAGAGTTTAGCCTGACCCCAGCTCCATGGATAGTGACCCCAAGAGTTTGACAGCAAGGTTGTCTCTCCCCCAACCCCTAAGTTTCTGTATTTCCTGGACATCTCTTGGCTTCTTTAAAGAAGGCTTATGGTGGTAGCTGATTTGGTTGTTTTCTTCTATATCACGATATGGGTTTCTGTGGCAGCCTAGGATCTGCTTGGAATGCTCCACCCTAGACACTCAGTTCAGGTCTGCATGGAGTAGCACTTTCCTTCCTGTGGGCTGATTTGTTTCTGAGAATGTAAACCATTGGTTTTATCTGCAGCTCTGCTCCTGGTCTTTTGATTTTATTCCTCATTTCACAGACCCTCATAATCCTGCAGCTGTAGCTTTTCCACTCAGGGTGGTTTTTAGTGAGGTTTCTTTCTGGAGATGCTTCTAATAAAATGCCCAATGCAACTATACTTTGAAGGAATTTGGAAAACTCCCTGGCTTTTAAAGGAACAAACAGAAACAAAAGCAGGAAACAAGCAGACTTAAGGGCTCTTAAAAATCTTCGCTCATTGCTTGGAAACTCTCTCCTTGGATTTTTCCTATCCCCTCCAATATCTCAGTTATTCTCTATGATTCCAGGCCCCCCTCCAGCCCACATTCCTGAGCTTAAAAAATCTTCTCTGGTTTCATTGAAATCCTACTAGTCAGTCATCACACGTGTGGATCCATCTGTGATGTTTAGTCATTTTTAAAGAGCCCACAGCTGAGAAGGTTCATGAAGTGGAGCCTGTTTCCTTCTTACCCCAGCTTTATTACAGGAGGCTGGCCTAGTAGAGACAAGAGAGGTAACTTGTTATTGCTGTTTACCAGGGAAGGGTTAGTTAGATTATGGAAGAGAATCTTAAGGTATCCTGTTCTCATTTAAGACATTTACTTTAGCTTAAGGTATTATTACCTGAGGATAAATGTTTAAAATAAATCCTTGAAGCCAGACCCAGAGAATACATCAGCCTTTATTCATTCACACCCATCAAGAGGAGATGAGGAAGAGGAAACCTCTGGCTCTCGAAGGAAACATGTTGTGGAGGGAACTCTTCTCTAAGGCACCCATGTTCTACCTGTGACCTTCCAGATGAGGTCTAACAGTCAGTGAAATGGTTTAAATGGAAAAAGAATCCAGAATGGTGAAGAGTGACCAACCACGGAGATTTTGAGATCTGTGTGTGTTTAAAATTTAAAATTCCAAAGAGAACAATACAACTCTGTGTAAATACTCTGCACTGTTTTCAGTTTATTACTTAGTTGTAGCTTAAAAACAGATTATTACTGAATGAAGTAATTCCAGGTAACAATTGTAAAATAAAAACCTTAGGCAATCTTCCTTTTGAAAACCCTGGTTTTTTCAAAAGTGGCTGATGTCATGCTGAAGAACATATGTTATTCTTGAAAAATAAAAGGAGGGCTAAGCACTCCCAAAGCATTATCCATTTACCCATACCACAGTCCACCTTCCTCTCATGATTCCATTTATAGTTCTTTTGTGAAAAACCATGAGGAAGGCTCATCAGCATGTCATATACTAAGTACACTTACAGAAGACAGGTAATTTATGCTCATTTCTCTAGTTACTCTGTCCTTACCACCAATGAATTTGATAGCGCAGATGACCCTACCTCATCTCACAGTTAAGCATGTAAAGAGATGTTAGTGACATATTCAGAGCCACACAGAAACGTTAGTTGTATCTGACTTACCATTACTTGATTCCAAAGACACTTTTTTTATTTTTACTATATCACACCATGTTTTTTAAGATATCTTTAGTGACTATTCTATATTTATCTTTTCTGGTAAAATGAGTATAAGAAAGCAGGCAGGGTAAGATTATAATCACTTATAGGGTCAAATAGATTCATAAATAGCCACAGTTGACAGATTTCACTGTGAACAGATGGCAGTTTTGGCTAGGATGAGCTCCATTTCCTCGAAAGTAGTTCTGTATTTCCTGTGGCTGTCCCTCCTACCCATATTTGGGTAGGCTTAGCATGGGGAGGGGCCAGAGGACTCATTTGGCTTGATATAAATCTTAACAATTCTTTTGCTTTCTTTTAAAATATATTTATTTTTATTTGTGTGTAAGTGTGTGTGTGTGTGTGTGTGTGTGTGTGTGTGTGTATGTGAACTTTAGTGTAGGAGCCCATAAAGGCCCAAAGAGGGCACCAGATCCTTGGGAGCTAGTTATAGGCAGCTGTGAGCTGCCTGATGTAGGTGCCAGGAACTGAGCTTGTGTCCTACAGAAGAGAGAAGTGCTCTTAACTGCTGCGCCATCTCTCCAGCCCCTGATTCTTATTATTTTACAGTAGCAGAGATTAAATAAAAGGCAAAATAGTACAATATGTATATTCATCTTTTCTTTAAAAATATTGACACAGAGAGCCCTGGAATGTAGGTTGAAGAGAAACATGCTTTGAATCCCTATCCACTCCCAGGATTAGACTCAACTTACCTAGTGATCAGATATATAGCTGATTAATGAATTATGCTTTAGGCTTGAACTAAACTTATTTTTCTTTCCTAATGGTCCTGTATCTATTTGGTTTAGCAATTTTCCATTTCATATTCTTATTATGAAGAAATGTGGCCCATATGTTCCCACTCATTTACACTTAACTCATCAAAACACTGCTTGGCAGTAAGTATTTGTTCCCTAGAAGGTTGTTGAGGGGATTTTGATACAATTTAGTTCTGTATCTTGGAAATAATGTTATGTTTGGAGAGAGACATAGCTCCCAAAAAGCTTCAAGTCACTTCAGAGCTCCATTTATGATGGTTACAAATGGCTGAGTTCAGAAGAATGCTTGTGTATAAGTCACTGCTTGCCAAAAGTTCCAGAGGGAGATTTCTGGAAAGGGGCTTCTGGGCTCCCAGAACAGCAGGCTTTAATGTCTGCTTCTTGGTCATAATGAACTTCTTGGTAGGCAATTCTATTCACCAAAATTTATAGTGATGTGAACAAAACAAAACAAAACAAAATACCTCTGTGAGCTCTAAAACATAGTAGAACTCTTAAGACTTGTCTCCAAAAAAGAAGTAATAGCAAAAGAATATTCAAAAGTATTAAAAACATGTCAATGGCAACATGTATGTAAAATATATAAAATATTATTGATATATGAAAATATATTTAAAATAATATAAATATTTTAATAGCAAAAGAAATACAAGAAACATGAGGAAACATGAAACATACAGATTTATACACACATGTGAGGTTAAATATGTATAACATCATTCCTTGAGAACAGCTAACTGCATACGGAGTAAGGCAAAATGGGCTATAATTTTTTAGGTTAGCAACTTGGGAAAATCATGTGAAACATGAAATGCTATCAAGGATTTCTGGATAACCTCTTAGGTAAAGTATAAACTGGCACAATTTAAATGCATTTCATAATGCCGGCCAACATTATACCAACAGACTCATGGCTTTTGACATAATAATTTCACTTCTAGGGATGCATCCAAAGCTGTGCACAGGCCTTTGTATGTGAAGAGACTTACTGCATTGCTCTTTTAAGCAGTGAATATAAAAGGTGAATTAAGAAATAATCTATGGAGTGTTGTCCACTAACCTTATATTACCGAGTCTGATGTCATAAGAAGTGATAATGACATAAAATGGGGAAAAAAGAAGCAACAATTCCATTAAGATTCTAGTTGTTTGTTTGTTTTGATACAGAGTTTCTCTGAACAGTCCTGGCTGTCCTGGAATTCACTTGGTAGACCAGGCTGGCCTCAAATTCACAGATATCCACCTACCTATGCTTCCCAGGTGCTGGAATTAAAGGTGTATGCCACCATTTCCCGGTTATGATTTCAATTTTTTAAAAACAAAGCCAAATATGAAAATGCACAAAGAAAAAATTGAAAGAAATAATTGCTTTCTGATAAAAATGTATGTAATTTTGATTTTCTTCAAGTTTCTGCATTTAAAAATATAGTATAAACATTGCAATCATAAAATAATAAACATTTTGAATAGTGATAGCAATTGTTGAATATGGGGTAGGCAAATTAATAAAGTCATTGCAAACTGAAATAGGGACTTGGGGCTTTGTAGACTAAAAATAAGCAAACTTTATTTTCTAGCCAATACTCTGGAAAAACGTCTAGTATGGAATTTATTAGCTTGTCTGAACACGAAAATGCTAGCACAGAAGTAAAGTAGCTCAGTCTGTTTTGGCAATTGAGAAATGCTCATAAGTAGCATCAGGACAGTTTTCTGATAGGTGAATATAATCTGCTTGGGAGGCTGTATAGATAGATACTTTGGTTCTTACTCTGAAGTTAAAATGATTCTTTTGAATAGCCAATTACCTTCAACAAAACAGCTTTTTCAGAAAGTGTCTTCCCCTGAGACTCTGGGCTTGCTTGGCCTAATTTATCTGCTTCCTTGGGTAGAAGCAGGTGGATGCACAGCATGAGAAGATGTTGTTGATAAGTTGGAGGTTTATGACAAAAATAGTCTAATTTGGAAAGGAAGCATGTTTTGTAGGTTGAATGCTGACCTGTGTGGCATTTTAACTCTGCATAAAGTGGCTGTGTTCACTGTGTGTAATTTGATTCATCTCCATAAGAAGTTTTCATAAGGAATACAAAAAACAATACATGTGAGTTGTTATGAAGGATGGACGAGAAACTCAACTCTTCTCTTACCTGAACATAGAATATCTTCCCAGAAAAGCTGCAGGCACACAGTGGAGCCAGCTAAGACGCTTGCTGCAGGCGGCAGAGCTGGAAGGTAAGGGCAACCCAGAGGGCAGTCATAGAACTGGTATTCAGTGTTTGCTTTCCTGAGCTTTGGTCTGACCTTCCCTTGTTATCCTTCTGCTCCAACTCTTTAGAATAAGAATGTTTACTCTTCAGTAACTTTACTTTACAGTGCCCTTATACATTGGAAGCAGACAACTTGATTTCTCTTTTTAAACAGGAGTCCATAGTTAAGAGATTGCCTTGAATTTTGGAGTGGTTGGTGCTATGACCAGAGCAATGAAAGTACAAGGATGGCTAGAAGAACTTAGGACAGAAGGAAGAACTCCAAGAATGAAGGAAAAACAAAGACACAGAAGCACCTTCAAATGGACCCAGACAAGTTTGAGAATCTTGATCATCAAAATAGTAGTCAGTAAAGAATGATAAATCATTGAATAAATAACACAAATGCACGGCTATATCAGTTGTGGGAAATGAATGCTGATTCATAAGTATGGAAGGAATAATTCCATTAGAAAAATTACTCATCTGTGGCATCAATGGCAATAATTAAGCCGAGAAAAATCTATGGATGAAAATTAAGTGAGTGAAGATCTGAGAAGTTATTTACATAATGTGAAAGAAGTAGTTCTCATAAAATATTTGTGTGCTAAGAAGAAAACAAGCTTAGCATTTGGAGAGGTCTGGCAGGTAGCATCTTAACCCAATTACCAAACTTAGCTCTACAGAAAACCAACAGAAAGCAGCTGTCAAGGCCTGCTGGGAGGATGTGCTAGGAGGGTGTGCTGGGAGGGTGCAGAAGAGTTGCCCATAAAAGGCAAGAGCTTAATTATAATGTAGCATCAAGCAGATTTATCCTGGGGGCATACTACAGATAACTGGCCCTTTATTTTCAAAATGTCAAGGTTGAGATTGTTATAAAAAGACCCAATGAAGCATTTCAGGAGACTAAGTTACTGCCAATCAGCATTGTGTCTTCTGTGAAATGTGATTGGTACAGGCTGGGTGGAGGTGAGGGTAAGTGGTAATGATGTGTCAGTGTTAATTTCCTTATTTTGATAGTTTTATTGTGGCTGTGTAGAATAATATTCTATATAGGAAATTCACATTAAACTGTCAGGAGTTGTAGGATAGTTTATAGATAAATTATTCTGAAATGGTTAAGAATTAATAGGTTCCATATTCACACTTGTTTCTTTTTCTAAGTTTGAAATTTCAAAATGAAAATTATTTAAGGGGTGGAGAGATGGTTCATTGTTAACAGCACTTGTTGCTCTTTAGAGGACTTGATATTGAGCCCTGTTATGTGCCTCATACTCACCTATAACTTTAGTTTCAGGGCATCTGATGCACTCTTCTGGCCTCCATGGGAACCTGCACACATATGGTATATACGTACATGCACATACACACACACACCATACATACACAAAGACAAATCATCTTAAAAATGATTTTTAATGTGGGAAAAATTGGATAAGAAGTAACTTTCCCACCAGAATTCTATCATAGACAGGAGAGAGGCTCAAAGGCTCCCCCATTCCCAGCAGCTGTGGGCTGGTAAATGGATTCTGGGAGAGGAGAATCAGATTCCACAGGGGTGTAGCCACTGGTAAGTTGGTCTTGCTCTAGTCATGTATGTTTACATCAGCAAAAGACATGGGCATAGGAAGGGAGATTTTTTTAGAATAAAAAGGGATTAAGTGGGAGGGGAAAGGAGGTATGTGAGGATGATTGAAGGGAGCATGACTAGAATATGTTATATATGTGTATGAAATTGTGATAGAATAGAATTTAAAAAGGAAAGAAGAGGCTCCTGATTTCAAAAAGGTTACTATAGGGACCCGAGACAAGGCCCAGTAGTTAAGAGCACATATTGGTCTAGCAGAGGATCTAGGTTGGCATCCCAGAACTCACATGATGGCTTACAACTGTGAGTTGTAAGGTTCCATGTTCCAGGGTACTTGATGCCCTATTCTGGCCTCTGTGTGCAATATACTTACATACATGTAAGCAACACACTCTTAATCATAAAGTAAATATATTTTAAAAAGGCTACTATAGAGTAGAAGGGCTAAGACACTGAAGATGAGGGAAAGTGAGCAGAATAGAGACAGTTATGTGGTTCTGATAATAAACATGATTCTGGAACTAAATGGTCCATGCACCATTTAGTGTTGGCAAGGAGGTACCAGAGGGGTGGCACCCATCTTACAAGCTGTAATGCCTTTCCCTTTTGCAAAGGGATGAATGTGAATAGTATAGCAATAGTATGAACTCATAGAGTAGTTATGATCTATGTGGAGCAAATGGCCAGGGGACCATAGTTGTTATTATTATTATTTTCTATTGGTTATTTTAGTGAGGCAGCTATATCTAAATTATGGCTTTGCTCGTTATTATATTGCCATGAGAAAATTTTAATTTTTTTCCTGGGCCCAGGTTTTCTATTTAAAACAGAAATAAAATTGTCTTAATAGCCATTAATATGATTGTTGTGAGAAGTAAGTGAGTTGATACAAAATGCTTCGCAGTGTGTGTGTGTGTGTGTGTGTGTGCGTGCGCGTGCGCGCCCGCATGCGCACGCGTGCACTTCAAAAGTGAGACTTGATAATTAGAATTGTAATTCCATGTACTCACAAGGCTGAGGCAGAATGACTACATGTAGAAGGTCTCCCTGGGCTATATAGAGTGAATTCAAAGAAAGTCTAGTCAACTTAGTGCGACTCTATCTCAAAATAAAAATTAAAAAGATCGTTGTGATATAGTCTAAAAGGAAAGTGTTTACCTAAAATCTGTGACGGCCTAGGTTGAATTCTTTATATTAAAAGATGTTAGGGCAAGGTGTGGTGGTGCATGCCTTTAATCCCAGCACTTGGGAGGCAGAGGTTAGTGGATCTCTGAGTTCAAGACCAGCCTGGTCTACAGAGTGAGTTCCAGGAAAAGTCAGGGCTACAAATCAACCTGACTATCTCAAAAAACAACCCTTGTCTCTTTCTCCCAAAATGTTAATGACTACTACCTACACTCAAGTTGAAGCATAATAAATGCTAAAAGTAAAATAAAAAGCACGGGGGCATTTCTGGGGAGAAGATAGAACATTCAGGTGGAAGAGGGGGACTGCACTGAGTTGAACAACTCTCCAGTATGGATGGGAGGTTTTGCCTCCCATGTAAAGCATGGGATACAGATGTATAATGAAGCAACAAGGCCTCACTCTTGTCCCTGACTCATTTAGACCATTCTCAGGCCCTGCAATGCTCACACCTACTCTAAAACTTCTATGTGCTTGGCATATAGATTGGCAGGCAAAAGCATGTTTTCCTACTCACACTCTCTTGGTATAGAAGTTCAAATGCTTACTTGGCTTTGAAGTTCCAAGCTAGAGTGAGGGCTTTAAGGAAACATTATTTGCATATGATTAACAAATAATTGAATTACTCTCTCTACCCACTGGCCAACTTATCCAGCATGGACACCAAATGTGAATACATATTTTGATACCCAGTGTTTGAGTTTCTTTTCTTGTCACTGTAATAAAATATTCTAAAAAAAAACAAAAACAAAACAACAACTTGAGGGAGAAAGGATTTCTTTTGGCTCATGGTTCAAGATATAGTGTCCATCCTGATAGTGAAATCAAGGCAACAGGAGTTTGAAGCTGCTGGCATTACATTCACAGTCAGAAGAGAAGAAGGAGTGCATACTGCTGCTGATGGCCCCTTCTACAGCCCAGAATCCCCTGGCCAGGGTTTGGTCCTACTCACAATTAAGATAAGTCTTCCTACATTAATTAACATAACAAAATTATACCTCACGGTCAGAAGACTCCCATCCCAGCTGATTTTAGACCTAGTCAAGTTGACAATTAACACCCAAGATTTGGAACATTCTAGACACTAGAGCACAAAATGTTTGAAATATATAGTTGGGATCGAGTATGGGGAGAGTCCTTCCAATCATGAGAAAAACAAAATTACAAGTACATATTGATGCCTGTCTAGTCAGCATGTAAATTCTCTCTGTAGATAATCCGAAACATTCATGTGCCTCTGTGGGAAGCTAATCAATGGCAAGCTAGACAATGAGGTTTGCCAGGTCAAAGATGAGCTCTGGTTAGTTAACTTGAAAGGTTCTGAACTCTTTCAGCTTGGGTAGGAAAGAAACTCGATGAGAGAGTTCCAACAGTGAAACAAAAAACTGCCACCAACACACTTTCAATCATGAAGTCTGTAGTTAATCTTTTTTTTTTTTTAAAAAAAAAAACTGGAAATACGCAAAATTGAAAAAGAAATTGAATAAATAAAGAAGTGAACTAAGAACAGGTAGATAAATGTAGAGGAACATGTAGGAGATCATGAAGTTGGGAAATAAAACATTCTTGTATATTTTCTGATGTTTGTAGTACTAATTTCTGAGAAGTGGATAATTTATTGCAATTTCCTTTTTTTGTAAATATAGTTACTTTTGCATCTTATATTTAATTACCTTTATCATTGCTTTGACCAAATATATAACAAGAAACAAATTAAGGACCAAGTTTGGATCATAGTTTGGGTCACAGTTTGAGGGTACAGTCCATCATGGCTGGGAAGTTAGGACAGCATGACCATGTGGCGGCTGGCCCTTTTGCAGTCAGAAAGCAGGGACAACGTTAAATGCTAGTGCTCAGCTGGCTTTCTTCTTCCTTTCTTTTATTTAGGCTGGGATCCCAGCCTACAGGATGGTGCTGCCCACAGGTGTGTCCTTTCTCCTCAGTTAAAACTTTTTTCGAAACACCTTCACAAACATTCCCAGAAGTGTTTCTCTAAGTGATTCTAAATCTAACCAGGTTGATGATAAAGAATAACCAATGTATATCTCATTTTAGTAATCTACAGCTTTGAATTCTTTATGTTAAAGACCACCCAAAGAAAACAAGAACAAAAATCAGCCTCAGGCTTCAAAACATGAACATACCCTGATGTTGCTGATGTCTTAGTACCTCTTGCTAAGGATTGACTTGAGTTTGAACAGAAAGAGTTAGAATCCCAGGTTTGTGCACAGAAGCATATGGAATAATTCATGACTAGTGACTTTTAGGATAGGGGTAATCTGGGCATGTTATATGCAGAAGAAAATGCTGTTTGTAAGGGGAGAGAGATACTGTGCTTTAGAGAGAGAGCAAAGGGTTAGAAAGGAGAGGAGACATGCTTTCAAAGAAATCAGTGGGAAGGGAGGCATAAGAATGGGCTTTGGGTTAGCTTGGGGGCTCTATTTCTGTGACCTTCATGTTCTGTTCACACAAAATGTCAGGGTATAACCTCAAGGGTGGATGATTTGGAAGTTTCAAAGTCTGAGCTGGTTACCAATAACTCTTTTCCTAAGGGGAACTATTGAGACAGTGATATGTCTGCTTTCATCACCACCAAGTGCCCCTGTTGGCCTTAAATCCCTGTATGCAGAGGCCCAGCTGAAAACTTGTCTATAAGAGTGATGGCATTTGGTTAGAAAATAAGGGACTCTTGCTAGAGTGTCAGAATAGTTAGAGAAAGCCACAAGAGGGGTGATGTGGACCACTGAGGAGACTCAAGTAAGGAACTTGAGCTTCTGCTTAAAGAAAGAAATTGAGATCTATTTATGTATGGATTTATTCCATCCAAGACTTAAGGTAGATTGTAAGAAGACATGCACTAATAAAGTGAGATGTAGTACAAAAGTAAAAACACGAAGACTGGAAATAGCATCAAATATAGAAGAGAAGAATTTCAGGTGTGGTCTATTAGTTAATGTAAGTAACTGAATGGGTACTGTATGAAAACAATATTATTTATTGGTTATTTGGTATGTAGGCCCAAGAACATGGAGGCTGTTAATGTGTTTTCAATGCTATAACAACAATAACAGTAGCTACAAACCCATCATAAATTGTAGGACAGTGTATAAGCAGCAGGAATGTGTTTCTCACATGTTAGAGATTGCAAAGTCTAAGATCAAGGCCTTGGAAGATTCAATGTCAGGTGCAGCAATACCTGCTTCAAAGAGGAACCTTCTTGGTGTGATCTCACATGGCATGGAGGAATAAGGTGGCTCTCTTGAGGTCTCCTCAAAGGTCACAGTTCTACTCTTGAGGGACCCACGCTTCGATCAAATTATCTCCAAAGAGTCTCTCTTTCTAAAACTATCACTTTCAGGGATAGGATTTCAACATTTAAATTTGAGGACATAAATACTCAGCAAATTATAGAAGAGGTTGTGGCCAGCTGTTGTCAGCACAATATAAAGCAAAACTGTGTGGGTGTTTGTGTGGTTGTATATGTTTGTGTGTGTGTGTGTATGTATGTAAGTGTGTGTGTGTGTGTAGGTCAGAGGCCAACCTTCTGTATATTTTCTTAGGAGCTGTCTGCCTTGATTTTAGAGACAGAGTCTCTCACTGGGGCTTGCTAAGTGGGCTAGGCTGGCTGGCGAATGAGGTCCAGGGATCTCCCTTGTCTCTGCCTTCCCAGTGTTGACATTATAATTGCACAATCTTTCTGGACTTTTAGATTTGATTTATTGTATTTGATGTGTATTTATGTTTACCATGTGTGCGCAATGCACTTGAGGACCAAAAGAGGGCACTGGATCACCTGAACTGGAGTTACAGGTGACTGTGAATGTCCATGTCTGTTCAGGGAACTGAAACAGGATCCTTAACAAGAGCACTAAACCCTCTTAACCACTGAACAACATTTCTGGGCCCCATTCTGGGCTTTTATACTTGGGTTCAGGAGATCAAACACAGCTCCTCCTTGGGTAGTGTGCTTGTTAATTTTTGTCAGATTGATACAAACTAGAGTCACCTGGGAAGTGATTCTCAACTGAACAGTTGTCTCTGTCAGATTGGCTTTTCTTCATGTCTGTGGGAGCATTTCTTGATTTATGATTTATGTGGGAGGGCCCAGTCCACTATGGACAGAGCCATCCTTGTGCAGGTGGGCTTGGGCTATACAAGAAAACAAACTGAGTAAGACATGAAAAGCAAGCCAGTACACAGCTTTCTTGCATGGCTCCTGCTTCAGTTCCTTCTTCCTGGTTACCCCTCTGAACCTCCTCTGTGATAGAAGTATAAGATGAAATAAACCTTTTCCTCCCCTAAAATTCTTTGGTCAGTTTACCACAGAAACAGAGAAACAGATTGGGACACACAAAGAACACTTTACAGTACACAGAGCCCCATGGCAGAACTTCTTAAAGGATTTAGCTGCTTTATAAGATGGTTGCCATGCATTCCTCTCCAAAATTGGCACTCAGACACAGCCAGGGAGCTTCTTTGCTGGCCTGCTATGTGCGCTGGTTGATGAGATGGGTTTGGACTGGCCTCTGCTGTGCCCAGAGGGACATCATTCCAATGTTCACATGAGAGTGTCTGTTCTAAACTTTGTTTTATATATCATGCAATATTCTAAAAATTCCATACAATAATAAAAACTTGTCACAAATTGCTCTGTTTCTCTGTGGTGTTGTTACTTACTTTGGAAATGCTGCTACAAATTGGAAACTCCATGTTTCTGAGACAGGAATGAATCATCTGCAAATGGATTGACAGGCGGGTAGGTGTGTAGGCCTTGCATGCTCTTGTTCTCTGGGTCATTGTCCTACAGTGTGAGGAGGTGCTGGATACCAATAGTAAAGGCCTATTGCTCCATTTTACATGGGGAACCCATGTTAGTTCCAGAAGAGACAATAAGGAGAAATCAAAGACAGTCTGTTCTCAGAGTATTTGTGACTTAGTATGAAAATGATACCAATAAAAATCACAAGTCTGCGTATATACAGATTCCAGTGTGCATTCTGAAGTGAGAGAAGAAGGAGTGGTGGTAGGGTCCAATAGAGCATGGACAAAGAGCATTTGATGTTAGTGTCACAGAGGAAAATCTTATGGTGGCACTCAGATAAAGAGCGTTTCTGGCTGAAGGACTCTGCGCAGTCTGAGGAGGCTTGGGTACATTTGGGAATTGGCTAGTATGGCTACTTGAAGCCTGGAGCTTGGTATCTAAAGCAACCAGGGCAGCTTCGAAGTAGGATTTGTCTGTGCTCACAGACTCAAGCAACAACTTGAAACTTACTGTGATGGCAATGAAGAGTTTCTATACTGTGGGGGGGGGAGGGAGAGAGAGAGAGAGAGAGAGAGAGAGAGAGAGAGAGAGAGAGAGAATGTGTATGTGTGTGAGAGAGTGTGTATGTAAGAGAGTGTGTGTGAGAGAGAGTATGTGTGTGAGAAAGAATGAAAGAGTATGTGAGAGAGTGTATGTGTATGTGCGTGTGTGTGAAAGAGAACGTGTGAGAGTGTATGTGTGTGTGAAAGAGAATGTGTGAGAGTGTGTATGTGTGTGTGAGAGTGTGTGTGTGTGTATGAGAGAGAGGGAGACAGAAAGTGTGTGTGTGTGTGAGTGAGAGAGAGTATGTGTATGTAGCTGGAGTTTTCTCTCCGGGTCCCGCAAAGCCCCGGCAGTCCGACAGCCCACTTATAAGATAAACACACAGACGCTTATATTATTTACAAACTGTATGGCCGTGGCAGGCTTCTTGCTAACTGTTCTTATATCTTAAATTAATGCATTTCTATAAATCTATATCTTGCCACGTGGCTCGTGGCTTACCGGCATCTTCACATGCTGCTTGTCATGGCGGTGTCTGGCAGTGTCTCTCTCCGCTTTCTTGTTCTCTCAATTCTCCTCTCTGTTAGTCCTGCCTATACTTCCTGTCTGGCTACTGGCCAATCAGTGTTTTATTTATTGACCAATCAGCAACACATTTGACATACAGACCATCCCACAGCATGTGTATGTGAGAGAGTATGTGTGAGAGAGTGTGTGTGTGTGAGAGTATGTGTGTGAGAAAGTGTGAGAGAGTATGTGAGAGAGTGTGTGTATGTGTGTGTGAAAGAGAACATGTGTAAGTGTGTGTGTGTGTGTGTGTGAGACAGTGTGTGTGTGTGTGTGTGTGAGTGTGTATGAGAGAGAGAGAGAGAGAGAGAGAGAGAGAAAGAGAGAGAGAGAGAGAAAGAGAGAGAGAGAGAGAGAGAGAGAGAGAGAGAGAGAGAGAGAGAGAGAGAGAGTCCCCCCCACCCCCCGCACAAGGCATGATCCTATTGGTGTTTTGCTGTTTATTTGGAATTTTTCTTTCTTTTCTTTTTAGGAAATAAAATAACTTTAGCTTTATAATAGAGATTATACTGGGAGCTGGAATAAGAATATGGCTGTTCTTCCAGAGGTAATGAGTTCAATTCCCAGCAACCACATGGTGGCTCACAACCATCTGTAATAAGATCTGGTGCCCTCTTCTAGCATGCAGGCAGAACACTGTATACATAATAAATAAATAAATCTTAAAAAAAAGAATAAGGTTTTTTAAATAATCTATATTAGTGATCAAGTTAACTGTATTAGTTCTTTTCTCTTGGTGTGATAAAATACCATGACCAAAAGCAACTTATGGAAGAAAGAGTTTATTTTGGCTTACGATCTTGGAGCATAGTGGGTATAATATAGAGGGAAGCTCTGAGAGTAGATGGCTGTTGTATGATATTTTATTTGTGTTCTGACAAATAAAACTTGCCTGGACATCAGAGTACAGAGCTAGCCACTAGTTATCTATAGAGGCCAGGTAGTGGTGGCACACATCTTTAATCCCCGCACTTGGGAGGAGGAAGCAGGAAGATCAGGAGTTCAAGGCCACCCTGGGATACATGAGATTGAACCAGTCTAAAAGAGAAACAGAACCAGGCAGTAGGGGCTCACATGTTTTATCCCAGCACTTGGGATCTCATGTCTTTGATCCCACCATATGGGAGGTGGAAACAGGAATATAAGGCAAGTGGAGACAGGATCTCAGTCCCCACTCAGTCTGAGGATTCACAGAGATAAGAAATGACTGTGGCTACTCTGCTTTTCATATCTTTCAGCTTTCATTTTCAATATCTGACTTCAGGTTTTTAGTTGATAAAGACTAATTAGGATCAAGTTTAAGATGGTTAGGATGGGAAGCTAAGGGATAAAATCTTCAACCACCTGCAGAAAACATGGAGAATGAATTGGAAGTGGGGCAAGGCTGTAAAGTCTCAAAGCCTGCCCCCAATGACGTACTTCTCTTGCAAGGCTCCACCTGCTAAATGTTCCTTAACATTCCCAAACAGCTTTACTAACTGTGACCAAGGTCAAATGTGCAAGCCTATTGGGGACATTCCTTTTTTATACCACCATAGTAATTGATGGTGGAACTCGAGAAAGAGACTGTAGTGATAATTAGGGAGAGAAAGAATGGTTCTCAGGATGAGCATGTGATCCAAATGAGGGGGAATTGGTAATGAGCTGGACAGGAAGTGAGGCCAGGAAAAGAGACTGGGCGATAGGTAAGGCTGATGAAGGAGGCAGTATCAAGGATGACACCCAGTAACTGGGCAGTTGACTCATTCCATTCACTGCTAGTTCACCACCAGACAGGGCTAGAGACAATGCCAAGAGAAAAATGGAAACCTTCTTCCTTGCCTGTCAGGGTCTGAGAAGCTTGCCCATTTAATGGATTCAAAATCAGTGGAATAGATTTCAATTCAACGCTATCCTGCATAGTTAAGTTTATCTTACAAAACGTATACCAAGCAAGGTTCTAGGAGCCATCTAGACACATATTAAAGGTCTCCATGGAGCTACATGGTCATCTGTTATACTAGATGAATGTTCAGAAAACTAACATTCTCCATGAATGTGAGAAGTGGCTACAGGGAAAGTTGGAACACCCCTAAAGAGTGAGGCAACTCTCCTCAAGAACTAGACTGCCTTGCAACAAAACTGGAATGACTTTACCTTACAATAGACGTAAGATTCTCCAGGATGAGCTTAAGAAGCTTGTGCTGCAAGTACAAGGTGACCTCAGGACATTTGACATTTGGGGCTAGAGTGTGTAGATTTGTTCGTATCCCTGGCTTCCTCTCAGACTCCTAGGTACCTCCTATAGGATCTCATGTTGATGTCTTCATCTCCACAGACAATTACATACTCTCTAATTATCACATCTGTATTTTACAGGAGCTAATTAGAAAGAATTTGATAGCCTGGGAATTTTCTGACAAAAGTAGTGCAGAACGCTTACATAGCCTGTGTATCTGGGGATGGTGGGTCTAGTCACAAACTCATCTCTCCATCACTAGTGATAGCAGATGTTTGATTGCTCCTCACAGTGGCCCCCACGTACCACATTTTCCCAACTGCTTCAACCACCACTCTCTCAAACACACTCAGCATTTCCATGCAAATGTCACTGTCTAGATAAAAAACCTGTGAGTGAAATCATGTGCTTTTATTGAATTCTGGACTTTCATAACAGTAGCACACCCAGATACACATCATTCCACTGTTAAATTGTGTCTCTGTGGCTTTCACTTAACAGTTGCATGGTATTTTGCTTAGTCCAGGACCCTAGCTTCCTGCCTAAGATCAGAGCTCTGCATGGAGGCTGATCTGGGTGAGGGTGGTGATGGTGGTGGTGGGTAGGCTCTGTATTTCATCTTTTCTCCATTCCCATTGTTCTCTGAGAGCTGAACTTCAGATTCGTATTCAGAAGGAGAGTAGAGGCAGACTTTTCTAGTATTCCGTGAAGTCACAAAACAGAAGCTGCTGTCAGTTTGTCCTCACTTACTATCTGTCCAGGTATCAGGCCAGCATCTGGAGCAGAGGAGGTGGTGGGAGTAGAGACTGAATGACTGACTCTCAAGGTTGTTCCATGCAACTTTGAAGAATCTGTTAAGTCACCGAGTTGCACAACTTTTGTACCTGTGTGAAATTTATCAGGAGGAATAGTTGAGAGTTGCTATGAAGAGGCTGTAGTTTCTGAAACAAGCTAAATATTTTTCAAAAGGCCAGCTTGGAGCTGGGGCTGTACCTCAGTGGGCAGAGTGCTTGCCTAGCATGCACAAGGCCCTAGGTTCCATTCCCAGAACTACAGGAACCAGCCTGGTGGTAAAATTCTGTAATCCTACCACTCAGGAGGTGGAGGCAGAAGGATCAAGATTCAAGAAAACCTCAGATATATATGACCCTTCTCAAATAAAGAAAATCAGTTCTGTGACAGTGTGGTTATTATTTATATTCCAGGGTTCAACTCTCATGTTGCTCAAGTCAAAATGAGGGACAAAGCTACAGACTCTCTGGAGATTGCTGGCTGGAATATTATGTTGAGAAGGATTCTGAAATATACTGTGGGCTCACGGGAAATTAATTAGCATTCCTATATACATGCTGCATAGTTAACCATTTTCTAGAGAGTTCATTGAAGAACCTTGAGACAATTCATGCTCTTGCCTCTCTGCTTCACAGCCCACTTTGAACATAGGCTCATATCCTTTGTCAAAAGCAGTCCGGCTATGATCAGACTAAATGCACCTTTCGACATACAGGGACACTGCTTGCTTGGGTAAAAACAAAGAATTTAATGAGCAGGAACAATGTGTGAATTGGTTCTAACAAGAGGGGTTAGCAGGTCAGTAGTTTAAAAATAACTTTGGTGTAGCAACTCCTGATGCACCACATCTTGTATATTTCCAACATAATAAAAGATATTCACTTCAAAGACCCTGGAACATCTGTAACTTGATATTCTCACAAGTGCTGAAAAGCTTTCAGTCCTGCCTGAGTGGCAACACATTTTTAAAGAAGAAATGCCAGTAAGAATGAGATATTCTGAGAAACAGGCTGGATCAGCCTTCCAAGAAGCCAGCGTTCTTTAGCACTGATCTAGTGTTCAACTGTGGACAATATTTTTATGAAGCCTACCGATTAAACATTTGCTGATCTCTCTCCTGGCAGGAATACAGAAATATGATAATTGTTATGAACGGCCTCTCAGAGCTGGGCTTATCAAAAATTCCACTCTGGGATCCTCAGAGAATTCTCACGGGGTGCTGTTGTTTTTCTTTTGCTTCTACTGAATTTATCAATGTCTTGGGTCATTATTTGCCTGATCACAACAGCATGTAATCATGAATATGCATCAAATAAAATCCTGCAATTTTATGTGTTAGTTTGCTTATGTCTTTAGGTGTTTATAGCAATTAAATAAGACCTTGATAAATTTAGAGGAAATAGAAAAGGCTTACATGGTTGGATGGCAGATTCTGAGCTAAATTATGTTTTATGTAAGTATTATTTGTTGATTGGTTTATCATAAAACACATTTCTTCCTTAGCAATGAGAGGTCTCATCTTTGTTTCTTTGATTGACCTTTTGCTGTTGATTTTAGCTTATGAATCTAATTGCTGTCTTGGCTAGAGTTCGGATATCCTGTTGTTTTATTTTTTAATTTAAAAATATTTATTTTTACTTTTAGTTGCATGCATGTGTATGCATGTGTGTACACACACAAATGTGTGTGTGTGTGTATGTGTAAATATGTAGGTATATACATATGAGTGCAATTGTCCACAGAGACCAGAAAAAAGTGTCTTATCCCCTGACCTGTGCTAGGCCACCTGACCTGTGCTAGGAATTGACCTCAGATCCTCTGTAAGATCAGTGACTGTTCTTAACTGCCTTAACTGCTGAGTCCTATTTGTGTTTGTTTGTGTGTGTGTATGTGTGTGTGTGTGTGTGTGTGTGTGTGTGTGCATGTGTTATCTGTGTACATATTCTTGAATTTCACATGTGTAGTGCATATGTGTGGAGGCCAGAAGTTGAAGTCAGATATCTTCCTCAGTGTTTTTTTAACCATTTTTGAGACAGGGACTCTCACTGTACCCAGATATTACATTACCAATTCAGCAAGGCTGGTCATAGGATGCAGAGATAATCTGTTACTGTGTCCCCAGTGCTGGAGTTGCAGAAGCACACCACTATGCTAAGATCTTTATGTAGTTATTGTGGCTTGAAACTCAGGTCCTCACATACTTCTGACAATTATTCTATTGACTAAGCCTCTGGAAATTTAGTGCTCCTGTCAGTGTTACCAGCTCAGGGATTCCCAGGTAGGGAGGGTCTCCAGAGCTCAGTGGTCATCAGTGCATGACCTGTGTGACTGTGATTACCTGAGAAGGCAACATTAGGAGTTGTGACAGTCTTGCAGAGCACAGTAGCGGGTAATTCCAGTAGGCACTGTTCTACAGGCAGGGAGTCGTGAGGCAGAGATTGGGAGCAGGGTCCAGAAAAGATGAGTCATCCTGAGAACTGGCATGTACCAGAGTGAAAAATACCAAAATAAATAAATAAATAAATAAATAAATAAATAAATAAATAAAAAAATTGGGCATGGAAAGTGGGAGAAGCATGACCACAGGCATGTATGAAGGAAGAAGTAGAGTCCAGTACATAGAGTTGCAATAACGCAATGGCACAGACATGTAAACTCAAATTTCTAGTGAACAAAGAGTAATTTTAGCACAATATATGTAATACACTAGTTGGGCCATCTTGTGTTAAATATCTAAATTTTCATTTAACTTGGAAGCCTGTGATTCATTTTGAAACTCTCAGTGTATGTATGTTGTAGGAAAACACTGGTTAGTACCTGTCCATGAGAGGAAACTTGGTATTCAGAAACAAAAACGGTGAACTCAGCTATGGAGAGGCAGATAATTACAGTAGGCAGTTAGTTGTGTGTGTGCATGCGTGCGTGCGTGCGTGCGTGCGTGCGTGTGTGTGTGTGTGTGTATGTGTGTGTGTGTGAGAGAGAGACAGAGAGAGACAGAGAGAGAGAGACAGAGAGAGAGAGACAGAGACAGACAGAGAGAGAGAAAGACAGAGAGAAACTCAAGTTTTGGTGTTTGTTACTTATTCTCATAATCTCTCATTACTTTACTCTCTGGGAGGGCTTTACTTTTCAAGTTGTTACAACTGCTGTATGTCAGAGACAAGTTGTTTGCTGCTATGTCATATGAAACTATCAAACTGCATGTGCCTATCCCATTGACAAGGAATATTTTGACTTTCTAAAATGGCTGTCCAGATGATTCTGAGCCATGAATGTCTTGGGAGCATTTGGATGATTTATATCTCCTTTGCATAAAGAGCTATGTAGCAGACATTTTCTACTTTCATTCAGATACTTGGAATAATAGGGACAACCAACCAGGCTCGTCCCTAGGAGAGAATGCATCACTATCTTGAGGGAGAGGTTTGCACATCTAGTTCTTGATCTCTCTCCTGTCTATTTGATATGTCTTCAGTTTATCCAATCATCTCAGTGGTCTATGATCATCACTCTAGACTCTGCTCATTGCAACTTGCCCAGAGCCTAATGTTCAATAGCTGAATAAAATTCTTAAAATGAGTGGATGGATAAGTAAATTATTTCTCAGTAATATGCATCATTATGTTTAATAATTACTATATGTTTTTATTAAATAATTTAATCTCCCATGTAGATATTGCAACAGAGGGCTATCTTGTTTGAATAGACAAAAGATAATCAATATTGTGAACTGTTAGTCAGCAACTAGGCAAGAAAATATATAGGCTATGTTGCATGCATATGCCTGTATCAGCACTCACATGTTCATATGTGCAGTCAAGAACTTGGCAAGACAATATGTGCATTATGTTGTACTCATATACATATACACACATGAATCATTATAGTCACCTCATGAGGAAATATTTGTTTGTATTCTTATATAAATAAGCTGGGGAAAATCCTCATGTGCTAAGAAGTGAGTTTGGGATGTGAACTGGTTCTGTCTGAGCTTCTGTGACTTCTCCCTGGACTCTGGATGGGTGTGCAGCAGTCTCTCATGGTTTTCTTCTGTTTCGGCCATTCTGCATGCAGGGCAACCTCAGCACACCACGTGTCTGACCTATGCAAGAACCCTCTCTCATGAGAACAAGGGACAGAGGGTCAGCTTTCTGACTAGATCTTCCAGCCTCTTAGAGAGCCAGTATGCCACTTCTATTCCCAGTGAGGCCACACCATGCTACATATAAATACACACTAGTGTAATAGTTAATAATGTATAGATATTATAAACCCTACCTTAGTCAGTGATTAGAAAATTCATAAACAACAGGCTCCTAATAATTTTGTATGTCAGGGGCCAGGGCATCGAAGCAGTGAACGATGTTCAGGATGATTATCCATGAAACTAAACAACCTGGAGCTTCAGGCCTGGTACACCAGGCCCTGGAAGAGGCCTTTTAATGTGTTCCTGTTCAGCTGGGATGTGGCTTGGTTGGTGGAGTACTTGCCTAAGTGCAAAAGCCCTGGGTTTGATTTTTGTCATTATGTAAGTGGGGCATGCTGGCACACACCTGCAATAATAGCACTCAGGAGCTGGAGGCATATGGATTAGAATGTCAAGTTCATCTTTCTCTACACAGTGAATTCTTGGCTAGCCTGAGCTATGTAAAACCCAGTAAAAACCAAAAGAGAAAGTAATGAAGTGAAGAAAGCAGTCCTATGTTCTTTGGTAAAATATGTACAATCAGATATATTTATATTAATTTTCTTAAGGAGCTCACTGACCCCAGCATCTTGAAGCTGCAGGCACCCAGACTTGCATGCATTTCTGTAACAGTCCATCTAGGGCACCAAGCACAGTCAGAAAGATCATCACCAACCATGCAAGGGCATCAGGGAGGACAGGGGCAGCTGCAGCCATGGGATCTTCTGGTGAGTGGAGGTGAGTCAGCAAACATATCCCTAAGGAGTCAGCCCTTAGGCTGGACCCTCAGGGATGAGAGTGTTGAAGTCCAGCTTTTAGCAAGGAAGGAGCTACCTTGCTTGACAGTAGTGGAAACTGTGTCTAGGCTATGGGTCAAGCTGGGAGCAGACAGGCTTGTGAGTTATAACACCTGAACCCAGAGTAGAGGGGAGACAGAGGGAGCAATTAGGGTCTCTGGAGATTAGATAGGACTTCTAAAGCCCTGTGAACTTTATCTTGACCTAAGAGTGTGTGTGTGTGTGTGTGTGTGTGTGTGTGTGTGTGTGTGTGTGTGTGTGTGTGTAGTTCAGAGAATAATCTTGAGCATTGTTTCTCAAGCACTGTCTACCTTTTTCTTTTGAGATAGGGTCTCTTACTGACCTGGCTAGCCAGCTGGCTGGCCAGTCAGCCCCAGGCATTAGCCTATTGCTATCTTTCCAGTGCTGGGATTAAAAGCAGTCCCCACAGTATCCAGCTTATGGTGGGTTCTGAGGATGGAATTAGGTCCTTGTGCTTAGATGGCAAGCACTTTGCTAGCTGAGCCAGCCCTTATTCCCATTATGAACTTTATTTCAATGACAGTGTTGTGTTGCTGAAGCTTGTTCCACATGCAGGTTCACATTTCATTTTCTCTCAACACTCTGGCTCTAGGTGTGGAGAATAGATTTTATTTTGCTTTGCATTTTCTCTTCAGCATCACCACCTGGAGCACAGCTGTAGCTGTGTAAACAAGGGTAAGGTTTTTTGGTACAGGGAAGGGAGATACATCTCTCAATGGTGTGCAGTGTGGAACCTGTAAGGATAGCAGGTAGAGAGTGGACACTGTCAGAAGCATGGGTGACATCCCAGCAATAATTTAGCAAGGAGATGTCTGGGTGGCCGAGTGAGCATGGGCATGAGAGAGTCCTTTTCTGGCATCCAGCATCCTCTGTTTATCCCACCAGCCATGTGATTGGGAGCATTAATGATGGAGGGAGACTACTAGAAGTTTTGACCATCAGCACTCTATTGAGGATGAGGACAAGGGCAATATCAATGCGAGGACAAAATCCTGTGTGCCTATTAAGGTCTCCAAACTTCTGCAGGCAGTTGGTCTTTGTCACCCTCACTGTGACAGTTAATCTTGATTGTGAACTTTGGAATTTACAGTCACCATAGGAACAAAGCTCTGGATATCTTTGTGAAAATGTTTCAAGATGACATTAGTTGAAAAGGAAAGACCCACCCTAAACATGGGCAGCACCATCCCAGAGGCTGAATTCTGGGCAGAATAGAATGAGAAAGTGAACTGAATGCTGGTATTCATTACTCAGCGTCTTGACTGTAGATGCAACGTGACTAGCCTGCTTGCCTTTCTTGATGTGAGAAATTTAATTGACAGAATACCCCACTAGATTGGCCTGTGCACAGGTCATTTCCTTAACTACTGATTGGTGTGGGGGTGGGGCTCAGCCCATTGTGGGTGGTGAGGCCCCTGAACTGTGTAAGAAAGCAGGTTGAGCAAGACACGAGGAGCAAACCCAAAAGCAGCACTCCTCCACGGCCTGTGCTTTAGTTCCAGCCTCTAGGTTCCTGCTCTGACTTCCTCTAATGAGCAATGTGATGTGAAACTGTAAGCTGAAATAAACCCGTTCCCCCTCAAGGTGCCTTTGGTCACAGTGTTTTACCACAGCAACAGAAATCCTAACTAATACTACAGTATTTTGTCCCCACGATGAGAAAGGTAACCCAATCACTCTACGGTGCCATTCCTCACTTGGCTCCAGAACCATCTTCAGAACTTGGATGTCATCTGCCTTCAAGTCTGCTTCTAAGGCTGACTGCCCTCATGGACTCCTGCTCTTCCCACTGAAATGGTTCAGTTTTTCTTTCTGTTAGGTGAACCCGTGATGCTGGTTGGACCTGGTGGCACCTGTATTTGTAACTGCTACCTGGAAGGTGAGGGACAGGTGTCCCACCAAGTAGATCTCATTAAGGGTCTGTAGACAAGGTAGGGACCCCTGGACCAGCCCTACTTGAATACTCATAAATGCTCAGTACCATTTAAGTTCCAAAACAGTGGCCTGGGAAGATCATAAAACAATTCTGGATGGAGCATCTATTAAGAGAAGAAATTGAGATATATTTGAGATGTGTTTTTGTGTGCATAATGAAAGATTGATCTTTAAAGGGGTAAAATGTATCCAGACAATTAACAGATCCATAACATTTGGTTTTGATGATGGTAGAAAAATAAAGAGCTGAGATTTTCATAGTTACAATATCCCCACCCCATAACAAGAACCCAAACAAGAAAGAACATCCTCTGTCTGCTGCCATGAAACCAAGGTCAAAGAACTAATACAACTCCATATTACCCTGAGACATCCCCGAATCTCAGCAGCTAATTTAAGGAAATTAAATTCTGGAAAAATCACTAGTGAGGCTTTTAATATTCTCAAGGTCTCTCCACTTGGAGAGTTATCTCAGTTAGGAGGCATTTTGCTTTGTGTTCCTGTCAAGTTGAAAGAGGGATGGAAAAGTCAAAGGAAAGAGGTGGTGAACAGGAGTAAGGCATGGGGTAGAAGTAGGGTGGGGCAAGCAAAGCAAGCAGCTGTTTCTGTTAGCTTGACCTAGTTCTGAAAGCCCTAGGAGAGATCTCTGTCTCTGCTCTAGGTGACCAGAACACTGCCTTCAGGCACATCTCTAGCCAAGCCTTATGGAGTGATAGCTGTTCTGGTTACTTTCAAAAATGTCACCAGCAAAAGAGACACTTCCACCTCCCCAGAGTGTACCTGCTGTATCCATGGATAGGTGGATGCTTAGTTCCATTTTCACAGCTTCCATAAATGGAAGAAATGGAAGCAGAGAGAAATGTTTTTGTTTTTTTGTTTTGTTTTGTTGTTTTGTTTTAATGTGATGTTCCTACTGTGTGGCAGTGAAATGTTATTCTAACCATCAAGAGAAGCAAGTATTTTGAATTAGCTTTAAAACTATAAAGGCAGATATATAAAAGACAGCATGCACATGATAGCTTTTTCAGCTCTGTTCAGGATATGCAACCCTGTACATACTGGGGAAGGAGAAGGTGGCAAACAAATGCATTCCATTGATCATTATTGTATACATGCAGGTACACATGTGGAGGATAGAGTGAAACTTTTTGGAGTTATTTCTCTCCTTCCAACTTTATTTGGGTTTTAGGGATTGAATTCAGATAATCCAATGTTGGAGGCTAGTCATATGGCTGACCTTGTTTTCTAGTGTGTCCTCTGTTTGGCTCAAGGAACTTACTCTTAGCTGATTCAGGGGTTCTTCACTTAATCTGGGGTAAAATCTATGTTCCTGGATGAGGGTACCAAGTATTGGAGGATGTGATGATATATATTGTCTACCCAAATAAAGCTTGCCTGGGGAATCAGAGGACAAAGCCAGCCACTACATTAAACATAGAGGTCAGGTAGTGGTAGCACATGCCTTTAATCCTAGCATTCGGGAGGCAGAGATACATTAGGATCTCTGTAAGTTTAAGGCCACACTGGGAACAGAGCCAGGTATGGTAGTACATGCCTTTAATCCTAGCACTAGGAAAGAAGGACGATAGCAGGGCACAGAAAAGCATATAAGGTGTGAATAAACAGGAAGTCTCTCTCTTGGATTTTGTAGATGTAAGAACGTGGCTGGTTTGTTCTGTTTCTCTGATCTTTCAGCTTTCACCCCAATATCTGACTCTGGGGTTCTTATTAATAAGACTGTTTAGCAGTTTTTGTTACAGGAGGACACAAATTTAGGATGTGGAGGTATGACACCTGCTCCTCAGCACAATGTAAGTCCTGGCTGAAGTTGACAGTGAAGTGGGACAGGCTGTCAGCCCTCTACTTCACTAGATGGTGGCTGGTCCTCTACACCTATTTACTTGATCTTCTTACTGCCTTTGGTCATTTTGTTCTTCCTAAGCAATTGGGGTTTGGCACTACTAGAAAACTATTGGAACCTAGAGAGACTGCCTGGCCCTTCCAGAGAGCCCACTGCTAGGACTCTCTAGGGGCATGTCAGTAGTCAAAGTTTATTCTTACCCTCGCACTTGGTGTGTGTAAGAGTATGTGCCATTCGTAAAAAAGGAAAATGTGATCTAGAGAAGCTGTGAGTTCTCGCAGAGTCACAAACAATCCGGGTATTGAATTTAGACTACTTTTTAACTCTTGTAGCTTGCTTCCCAGGGTATGTGACAGCCTTTGTTGTGTAGGCCACAATGTGTTGTCTATTTCCATGATGTGTGTGTGTGTGTGTGTGTGTGTGTGTGTGTGTGTGTGTGTGTGTGCAAGTGCAATTCACCTGACCCTTATTAGGCTGAGGTTCTTGGATAACAGACATCATATTTTTTCTTTCTATCTAGTCTTCTGGCCCCACTACCTGCCTGTGGGATCTTAATCTAGAATACGTTAGGATCTAGAGAAGTATGCTAAGTAAATTCTGAAATTGGTGCGCGTTTATTCCTTGCAACTATCTGCCCCATTTGTGTGGTTGTATGATAGCTATAGACCTCTCTGTGCTAGTAAGTCCACATAGAGAGTTGATCCCTCCAGGCTAGTGAATGCACACAGAGAGTAGACTCCTAGAGGTTAGTGACTTCACACAGGAAGCAGAGTTTTGTCATAGATAGCTTCAACTATTAACTTGGCAAAAGCCTACAGTTACTTAGGAAGAGGATATCTCATCTGAAGAACTGTCCAGATCAGAACGGCCTGTGACTACCTGTCAGGCATTTTCTTTATTTCTAGTTGATGTAGAAGGGAGCAGCCCACTGTGGGTGGTGTCACCTTTAGGCAGCTGGACCTGCTAGTTGAGCAAGCTATCAGGATCAAGCCATTAAGCAGCCTTTCTCTGTGTCCCTGTCTCTAGTTTCCTGCCTTGATTTTCTGCTCTGGCTTCCCTCAGTAAAGGGCTAGCCTGGTAAGTCAAACAAATCATTCTTTCTCAGAAGTTGCTTTTGGTCATTGTGTTTGTCCCAGCAACAGAAACCAAATAGAACAACCCTATAGTCTAGTGAAGTCACAGAGGAAGGAGATCCCTGTAGGCTAGCACACACAGAGAGTATTCCTCTGTAGGCTAGTGTACCCACATATGAAGCGAACTTTGCTCTCATCCTCACTTTTAGTGCTACCATCTTTAGTTCACACTGTGCCAGGAGAACAAACATCCAACAGTGAGGAGACATTATCTCAGAAGCCCACTCCTCCTCTTTCTGCCAGTCGCCACCAACCCTGATTTTTCTATTTCACCACATCCTAGTGACACATCCAGGGTCATGTTCAGCCCAATTTTTGTTAAAACAAATCATTTGGAACCTGTGATAGTTAGTCCTGATTTCAACTAGACACAATTTACAATCAATCTTTGTGATCGGCCTCAGATCTTGCCGCTAAGAATTTTCCAGGGAGACTTAACTAAGGTGGGAAGACGTCTATGTGGTCAGTGCTCTTCCATGGAGTGTGGTTCTGGAGGCAATAAAAAGGACAGTGTGAGCACCACATTCATCTTTTTGCTTCCTGGTTGTAGTTATACGGAGAACTTATGTTCTGTTGCTGTTTTTCCCACTATGATGGGCTTACAGCCTCAAACTGGGAGCCAGACAGATTTTCCCCCTTAAGTTGTCTCTTTCAAGTATTATTACAGCAGTGAGAATAGTAACAAAGTTTAGGCCTTTACATTTCTGCTTGCTGATGCTGAGGGACAGGTCATGCTGCAAGATGGAGTCTCAGCTCTCTGTTTCCTTAATTATCACAGCACCTAAGACCAGCCCAGTGGCATTTCTGCTGGCCGGAAGAATTACTAACTACTCCACCAGTTCCCTTTCCCTTCTTCAAGGACAGAAGGATTGTTCTGATGGGGATATATACTGTGTCCTCAGGGTACATCTGAAAAAAATATATCTAAGCCAATAATACAAGCACAGAAATAACTAATTTAAAGTAGAAAAAACCAGTTTATATTAAAGTCTATAGAAAAGTGGGGGAAATGACATGAAGAGAACAGGGGACATTTCAGAGGCAAAATGAGGGCATTGCTTGGAGTCACTGACAATCAGTCATGAAAGGGAAGGGACAGAAGAGGGCGTGGCTAGCAGGTGGACGTGGGACAGGTGCTGAGAGCAGGAACTGTGCTATTGACTGGGAGCACTTTTGGTAGTTGTTATGGTACCATCACTGACTTTTGCCTTTCTCTCCCCCAGCTCCTGATTTATTCTGCAGAGCATTCAAGTCAAGGTTCTCCCCTCAGGATTTGGACTAGCTCCAGAGAATTGTTAGCCTCTGAGACAGTTATCCCCATTCTCATCTAGAGAAACAAATATTAGTACAGGAACTTGTCCAAAAACATACATTTAGTAATTAATTGAATGTGGAGTTAATCTGCAGCCTGGCTTTTCCTTTCTTAAAATAGTATTCATGTAACTTTTTGCAGATTTGGTAAGTTAGTGAGGTAGTTAGAATGTAGCAGGAATCTTAGAAGGTCTTATTAATAAAATCAAACCTGAGGCCAGTTATTGGGGTGAATGCTGGAAGATCAGAGAAGCAGCACAAGCCACAACTATCTTACCTTGCCAATTCCTCAGCTAATCCTGTTTCTTCAGACTGGATGCCTCTGAGTCCTCATCCAGAATTAATCTCAGCTGAACTGCTGCTCGAAAGCCTGAAAGCTTAACCAGCCAAATGCTTCTAGTTTCTGGTCTTCACGCCTTATATATCTTTCTGTTTCTGCCATCACTCCCTGGGATTAAAGGCTCACTTCTTGGGATTAAAGGCATATGTCACCATGCTTGGCTGTTTCCAATGTGGCCTTGAACTCACAGAGATCCAGAGGGATTTCTGCCTCTGGAATGCTAGGATTAAAGGCATGAGTGCCACCATTTTCTAGCCTCTGTATCTAGTGGCTGTTCTGTTATTTGACCCCAGATGAATTTATTAGGGTGCACAATATTTTGGGGAACACAATACCACCACAAAATGTCCCTTATAAGTCTTGAGCATTTGAATACTTAGTACCCAGTTGGTGGTTGGGAAGTCTTAGCAGAGGAAGTGTGTGACTGGGAGTGGACTTAAAGGTTAAAAAAAACCCCACTATTTAGAGAGTGTGCTCTCTCTGTTTCCTGGTGCTCCAGCTGCCCGATTGCCATCTTCAGTCTCCCATCACAGACTCTAACTTTTGGAACTAAAAGTCCAAAATAAACTCTTTCTTCTATAAGTTGCATTCATCATGTGTTTTATCACAGCAATAGAAAGTAACTAAAACAGTCAGGATGAAATTTCTTGGTAGTATTCCTACATGATACTTATTATGTAAATCATACATTGAGAAAAGAAAATAACATTTAAGAATGCCAGAACACAGACTCACTGTGAATGCAAGTTCTGAGAATGGCATCTCCCAGAATGTACAGACCCAAACTTAAAAACTTCCTTTAAGATGAATAAGGGCTGGGGAGATTACTCAGGGGTTAAAGTACTTGCCCTGTAGTCTGAGTGCTAGTGTTTGAATCCCTATAACCCATATAAATGATGGGCAGGTATGGGAACTTGCCTATTATTGTAGGTTTGGAAGATGGAAAAACAGGATTAAAGAGCAAGCTGGCTAGCAAGACTAGTCTTGTTGGAGAGCTCTGGGTTTTATTGAGAGACTCTACCTCAATGAATAAGGTGGGAGCATTATCTAGGATCACTGGTTCTCCACATGAATACACTCACATGTGTCCATACCACCCCACACAGGAGCCCACCCATGTAAGAGACATGGACACATGTGTACAACACACACATGAAAATAGAAAGAGAAAAAAAAGGGATAAATTACTGATACAATTTTCCTGAAAACTTAAACTTACAATCTTGTTTATATACCTGTGGACTGAAATGAAAAGTCACACCAACCGGCCCACTCATGGTCTAGAGCTCCAAGCTTTCTCACATGTAGTATGTATTGTCTATAGGAGACTCAATTGTGGCTTCCCTGCAAAGCTGCTTTTTGAGTCCAAACATAAAAAAGCATAAGCATCAGGATTCAATGACTTCTTCCATTTTAAACAGCTCTTAACATTTTGATAAGTTAAACACAAATGAATCATAAATGCACAGATTAAATTTCCCTTGAAATACAAATGGCGTCCAATTGCAGGGAAAAAAAAGTGTTTGGCTAAATTCATCCATTTTGCTGAGTGAAGAACTTCAAAATCTGTTTACAAAATTAAACACACCCCAATAAAACCAAAAATATGACTCTTTCCATTCTCTGGTGTTCTGTTTCTGTCTCAGAGTCAAAATGGTTTAGCAAGAATATTTAAAAAGAAATTCTCTTCCCCAAATTAATGGTTTTTCTTTTCAGTCATCCCTTAACATGTACCTTCAGTCTCTCTGCCTCATGTTTTATAGTTAAAGGGAAACATTCACTGATTGTGTAACAAAGACTGTGCTCCCCTGTGATAGCACAGACTTCTTGGCTTGTCATGTCTACTGCATACAGGGACACTTATGATCAGTGTTGTGAAGGAAAACCATCAAGAAGGAATGTTTTCAAATGGCAAGAAAAATAAATTAGAGCTGCATCTTAGAGGCTTAAAAACATGATTTGCTTTCACCCAGATGCGTTGTGATGGCAGTTCAGAGGATGATGGAAAAGTAAAGTTATTGCTCTCTGGTAAAGTCACCCAAACAAAATAGCGAGCTATTCAGAGATAGAGCTCTGGATCCCAGAGATAGAAACTGCTGCACTCGTGCCTCTCCTCACAGGAGGAAACAGGAAGACAACATGTTTCCAGGAGATGAACTAAATTAAAGTTGGCTTGAGTAACGATGAGAGTTCACAGGGATCCCACAGTTTGGTGACAAGCCTGTTGAGAGACATCCAAGGGAGAGCCAAGGAGTTGGATGCAGATGGAATGGAGGTGCTTAACGAACAGACCCATCAAGACACAGTCAAATGAGAAGCCATTCTTGTGCTGGCCCTCTTTGCCTGCCTGTCAATGGTAGAGCATAGTCTGTCTGGATGTGAGAGTCCTTCCCTTCTGTTGGGAACTAAAAGGTCTGATTTCATCTTACTCCAATAGGAAGTTGAATGAAACATTGAGATCAGGCACCTATTTAGCAATGATGATGGCACAGTGTCCATATTCAGTGACCTTGAATTCACTGTTAAATATCATTTAGGAGACCTCCTGGGTCTTTCCAAAGATCTGGACTGGTTTTTCTTTATCTATACCATGTAACAGTTGACACTGAACCTTGTGATCATGGTTATATCAATCTGAGGAAAAAGTAGGTCAAAGAGAAATGAGGAAAAATCCAGCTCAGACAAATGGTAAGCAAGCATCAGCTTTGCATGGTGATAGAAAATAAACCAAAGGTACTGTCTCTGGATTTAAAGCCCAGAAAAGAGAAATCTTATTTATTTTTGCCATTCTTTTCTTTTCTTTTCTTTTTCTTATCTCTCTCTCTCTTTGCATGTCTCTGGCTCTTTCTGTTCTCTTTGTTTTCTTTCCTCCCTTCCTTTCCATTCCTCTCCCCGCCTCCATCCTTGTTTCTTCCTGGCAGATGTTTTCTTCCTGCTGACAAATGGTCAGTCTATACTGATAGCATTGAGCTGTGTCATTCTCACCTCAGGGCCATCTTTCTCTGTGTTTGGGTTGCTTGAAAGTATTTTAGGCTCCAACCTGCCTGCCATCTGATGTGAAGTCCTCATGGTCAGAAATATGAGGTAAACTAAGCACCTATCCTTGGTGGTTTGTTCTTTGTAGCTCAGAATTTCCAGGAAGAGTCTAGAACATCATTAGATAGATAGCTTTCACAGAGAAAGGCATTGCTCCTGATAGAAAGGAAGCACTGTACAGCATGTCAGTAAGCAGCAAAACAGAACAAAAATATGAGCCCTGTTTTCTTTAGATTCCTGAACAGAACACTTTGAAAATCCCCTTAAGGGGAATATCTGTCTTAACCATGTACCTTGAGAAATGCTTTTCTGTTTAGACATTGAATATAACTGAAAAAAAGAAGAGCCATTATACATAGAGTATTGGCAATGTATGAGGCCAGACAGACTTGGGTTTAAATCTTATTTTGTTACTCACTATGCTGGTTAATTTTTATTGTCAACTTGACAAAACCTAGAGTCATCTGAGAAGAAGGAAACTCAATTGAAGAACTGCCCAGATCAGGTTGGTCTGTGGTCAAGTCTGTGAAAGATTATTTTAGTTGAGAAGTGATGAGGGAGGGCCCACTGTGGGCAGCACTATCCCTAGGCAGGTGGACTGCATAAAAAAGCTAGCTGAGCATGAATGAGAGAAGGAGCCAGCAAGCAACATTCCTTCATGGTTTCTACTTCAGTTTCTGCTCTGACTTTCCTTTGTGATGGACTGTGACCTGGATGTTTAAGTCAAACGAACCTTTTCCTCCCCAAGTAGCTTTTTGGTTAGTATGTTTTGTCCCAACAGAATGAAACCAGAACACTTAATAACTCTGGCTCATGAAGTTTATCACTTTTAAGCTGTTAGATACTCTGTTGCTTCTGCTGAAAAAGGGCATTAGCTGTCTTGAAAGACCAGTATCAATCAAAAGAGATGGTACAGGGCACCATCACCTATTCAAAGGCTGGATGTCTTTCATTATTTCTTACTCCAAGTTTCCCCAATTGCAAGAGATGTTTTGGGCTAGTGTATTGGCCAGCCTTCTGTCACTGTAAAAACACACTCAAGAGAATCAATTTATAAGGATGAAAGCTTCATTGTGGCCCCTGATTTCTGTCTATGGTCACTATTGCTTTGTGCCTGTGGCTGCACACTAGGTCATGGCAGAAGGACATGAAGCAGGAGCTGGCTCACCTTACAAAGATTAAGAGGTAAAGAGAAACTGGAGTGGCAGCATCTCTTTCCAGGGCATGCCTCCAATGATGAACTTCCTTATAGAAGGCCCTGTGTCCTAAAGTTTCCATCACTTCTCAAAGATACCACATGCTGGAGATCTAACCATTAACACCTATCCCATGGGGGTAATTAAAATCCAATCACAGTGGTCCGTGTTTTTCAATATTCTCAACATTTTCCTCAAAGTTTGTGATCATAAAGAAAGGACCTCACCAAACAAACCTTTAACAAACTACCCCATAAAAGCTTCTAGAGTGGGTTTTGTTTCTCTTAAAGAGCATAAGGTTTCTACAACAGAAAGTTAAAGCTTACCATGTTTTCAAGCAATAGCTTTATAATGGCTAAGAGATTGAGTCACAAATAATCTACGGTCCTTTCCAGCTCTAAAATTCTATGGCTCCTTGAAATTGAGGTGGTAGTGGCAACCCAAGGCAGGCCTTTACGACTCAGAAAGATCTCACACAGGCTAGGCTGGCTTCTCATCACATTGAGAATTTAACTAAAAGCCTACTGCACTCAAATGTTAGCTTTGGGATTAGCAGAGCAAATAGATACATGGTTCTGCTTTGTTACAGACTGTGAAGTAGAAGTCATTCTAGTTTGCAGGTGTATTTTAATGGAGAGACTCCTTAGCAGATAAATGCAAAGGCTAACCAAGAACTTATGATCACCACTGGCTGAGGGAATTTAGCATATTCAAATTTAGATGTCTCAGCAAATACCTTATAAAACTATACAATTCCAAAAGAAATCCCTCAAGAGAAATTCAAATACAGAAACCAAAGAAAATGTTTTGTTTAGTCTTTCTTCTCTAATGTCATTAATTGCCATTTAGGTGAAATTTTAGAAATTGAATGCCAGATCAATTGGTTTTGCAAGGATAGGTGTTTCAAACAACCGTTTTTTATACCTATTTCAACAGAGTAATGAAATGTAAACACTGGGATAGGATGTGATGAGACCTCTTGTAAGGAGCATATGTGTGAGTGAGAGTGTTTGAGTGAGTGTCTGTGAGATAGCTTAGCAGGTAAGGTGCTTGTTGCTAAATCTAACAACTTGAATTTAATTCCTGAGATCCATACAATGGAAAGAGAAAACCAACTCCTACAAGTTGTCTTCTGACCTTGAAACACGCACTATGATACAACCACATCCACACTAACAAAAAAAATGTAAAAAAAATCATTACAAATTTCAAATATTCTTTCATTTAGTGGAAATATGAATTCAATCATTTTTTCCTTTCACACTTTTACACTCAGATCAAAGAAAGCTGCATAATTAAGTAACTAGACACAGATTCCTAAAGAAACCTAAAAATCCAAGTACTCTTGTTTAGGTGAGTGACAGCCGGCCAGACAGCTCCACAGGCTCTGGCTTGATGCTTTCCAAACTCAGCTCTTGAGCTGTGGGCATCTCTCCAGCTGAAATTCTGCCTCACTTGTTTCAGCGTAAATGGAATATCCCACTTTAACAGTAGGGTCTATATTCAGCTAAGAACATTAGTGATCAAAGTTAACAAGAAAGACTCTTACTTGAGAGTATCAGGGCCTATGTTTCTCAGAATACTCAACATGCACTCAGTAAGTTTTTGGGCAGCAGCTGAGTTCCCTGAGCTGTGGAGTTTCCCCTAGTGGCTGGACCAGTTTACATTCCTACCAGCAGTGTGTGAGGCTCCTCCCTTTCTTACCAGCATTTATTGTGTTCTTGATAACAGCCACTCTGAATAGAATGAAATGAAATTGCAGTGTGGTTTTAATTTGTATCTTTCTGACAGGTAAGGTTATTGAAAATCTTTTCATGTGTTTATTGGACATTGGTATTTTGTTTTTTGAGAACTGTCTGTCCAGGTCTTTTTGGCATTATTGCTTTTTTAATGTTTTCTTTTGAGTCAGGGTCTCAAATGCCTCGGGATATCTTCAAATTTGCTATGCATCTGAGACTGGCCTTAAACTCATGATCTTCCTGCCTACTGCTCTAGAGTGTTGTTAGTTAATTTCATTAACCCAGTTATTGATGGGCTTGTTTGTTTTTCATGTTTATTATAGCACAGTTCATAATAGTCAAAGGATGGTATCAGCCAGCTTAGGTGTCCATTAATAGATGAGTGGATAGAGAAAATGTGATAGTGAGACAGACAGACAGATGACCTTAGGTACATTCACACTAAAGTATTCAAAATTATGTCATTTGCTGGAAAATAGAAGCAACTAGAGATCCTCATATTAAGAGAAGTTAAGTCAGACTTAGAAAGATAAGTATCACATTTTTCTTTCATTTGTGAATCCTAAATTGTATGTAATCTATGGTGTCATATAAGCATAAGAGGGACTGAGAAGAGGAAGGACATTATCAGGAAGGGGAAAGAAGATTTGGGAGGAAGTGAAGGCATGGAGGATGAGTATTGTTGAAGCACATGATATTCTTAGAAGAAACTGCCTATGATACCCAGTACAGTGTGCAATTAATATATACATAAAAATAAGGAAGAACCCTGAGAGCATCAAGAGGATGAAGTGTTTCTGCCTTTCATTACAGCTCAGGAAAGAGATAAGATAGTCTTATTTTAGCTGAATTAATATTAATTATATAATTTTTGCAATTGAGTTTTCACTTGCTTGATTTTATGTAAAGAAACCACTCATACAAAATAAATAGAAACACTAAAACTTAAAAATCAGCTAATAAATGGAAACTTCAAACTAGAAAAACCAACATACAAGCAAGAAACAAATAATTCAAATAGCATGCTTTTTTTTTTTTTGCTGCTGTTTATTGTGTGGAGGTAGAAACATGAATGATGTTATTTTCATTCTTTCCTTTACTTTTTAGAATAAGTTAACATTTCTTGTATATCTTTAATATATAAAACATAAATATTCATTCAAACAAGAAAATGAGAAACAAAAGAACAAAGCTCAGAAAGGAGAAAGGAAGGAAGGAAAGAATGGGGGAAGTGGGAGCAGACAGCATGGCTGAGAACGACATTCCTCTCCTGCCTGTTGGTTTACGAAGCACTGTGGCAGTTGCTTAGTTTGAATTGTGAATGGGGTCTATTTCAGATGTGGCTACACAGCCCCTAGTGAAGCCAGATTGCTGTGCTGAGGAAACGGACAGATGATGCCTAGCATAACACACGCCTGGAGGAAAAGCACAGTTATTTCCAAGGATAAATCAGAAACAAACAAGAATGCAAGTGAGAGGAGTCAGAACCAGAAGTGGAAGAGTACCAAGGTCAGGGAATGAGAATCATGGCAGACATACTGCGGAAGAGAAGGAACTAGGCAAGAAATGGCTGGGAGGTATAAGTGGCACAGAAATTGTGTGTGTGTGTGTGTGTGTGTGTGTGTGTGTGTGTGTGTGTGTGTGTGTGTGTGTGTTAGGGTTTCCAGTTTCTGACAGTCAAAGCACATGTAATGCTGTGTCTTAGACTATATGAATATTTTATAGTCAATAGTGTTTTTCTTTTCTTGTGGTCTATAAAGGGAAAGAGGTAGTGTTAAATAGAAAAATAAGTGATGGCAGGTTCATTTAGAAGAAAGGGCCACAGGCTATGACTGGACCTTGAAGTTGGGAGAGCATTAGAAAAGAATAACAGTGTATCAAAACAGGACACCAGATACTTAAAACAAAGGAGGGCTTCCCTTAAAACCCAGAGAGGAAGAAGCTCACAAAGCTTGAAGCAAGAGAGACCCATCATAGAACAGAGTGGATCCAGAAGCAAAGATTCAGAGCTGTCCCTTCACCATAGAAAAATACCAGGCTTGTATAAGTTTTTGAGGGCTGGAGGTGGACTAAGTATTTTAAGAAATATTTATGTCTCTGTATGTATCTGTGAATGTATGCCATGAGTATGCCAGTGCTCATGGAGGCCTGAAGAGGGTGTCAGATCACCCTGAAGCTGAGTTACAGATCATTGTAAGACAGCTATATGGCTGCTGGGAAAGTAACTTGGGTCCACTACAGGAAAAAACATGCTCTTAACTACTGAGCCATCTCTCTAGATCCTGGAGGGATGCTTTATATCATTAGATTTAGTTCAGCACAGTAGATGAGACAAAGAGCCTGGAGAAGCCAAGGACTTGTTAGGACCTTAAGTTAGGAGTTAAAAAAACCACAGCACAGCTTCTTAATTCTCTGTCCCAGGGAAAGAGTTGCAGGTGTCATGGCCTGATTTTTTCAGACTGTGGATCTGGCTTCTTAAGTGACCATCACCTCAGTAGGACAGGGCATAATCTTGCAAGAAGGGTAGGTGAACCCAAAGAAGTAAGGAAATCTACCTGCTGACTGTGTACAAACAGTTGGATACAAGGGGTCTCAGAGATGCTGTTTCCATTAGTTTATCAGTGTGTGTGTGTATGTATGGATGGAACATGAACATGACACAACTTGTCTTAGATCTGAGAGTATGAGTGCATCCTCTCCTCTGGAAGGCATGCCTAGTTACACTACCATGGTAAGGAGCAGTTATCTCCCACACTGAAAATGTGCCCATCTCTTGGATAACACAATTAATTAATTGGCTGCTATTGTTGTCTTTTAGTGGTGCCCTACCCAGACTCTTTGTTCTGCATGCATCCCTTCATTCGCTCTGATTATTATGGGTTCATTGACTAGTCCATGGTAATTTTCTAACATAAGCAGGAATCTGAGAAACCGCCCACGGCACATGGTTTCATTGCTCTAACTTGAATGCTGGCGATTTCATCCTTTAGTACCAAAGTTCTTTCTAAACAATGGCCTTAATTACACTAGTCATTTATTCCACAGCTCTATCTCTTCTCATGCTGTGTGTCCTAGCTTGGTTTTCTTTTGCTGTGATTAAACACTATGACTAAAAGCAAGTTGGGACAGAAAGGGATTATTTCCTTCTATGGATTATAGTTCACCAACCAGGAAACCCAAGACAGGAACTCAAGGCAGGAACTTGAAAGAGAAACCATGGAGGAATGCTGCTTACTGGCTTGGTTCCCTGCCTTGCTCAGCTACTTTTTTTATTTAGCCTAAGCTCACCTGTGTAAGGATGAACTGTTTACAGTAGGCTGAGCCCTTCCACATCAATTAGCAATCAAGAAAATGCTTTATAGACATTACTAAAGGCCAGCTTGATGGAGACAATTTGTAAATTGAAGCTCCCTTTTCCCAAGTGTGTTAAGTTGACGACTGAAGCCAACAAGGATACTGTGTTTGTTCCCCATACACAAGATTGGTGGCTTCTATTCAGAGAACATTCCCTATACTTCATTTTTGCTAGGAACAGTAACTTCATCCTTTTTTTCAACTCCAATTGGTGGAGGCTCCAGCTACCCAGGCAGGAGTGAGGAACTTTTACAATATGTCCTGGCTCCTCCAGGAAGGGCTAGAGCACAGGGAGTCTCCTCCCTAAGAGAAAGTGCCCACTTCCTTTTAAATTGAATTCTTTTGAAAAAGGTGAATAAAATGTTATTTTCATAAAAGAATTTCAGCTGGTTAAATTTCGTGTTAAGGAGCAAAAAAGCTTACTCTAAAAAGAAAGACAACCCAAGAACAGTTTCTGACTTTGGGCCCACAGTCTACCTTTCTGTGTTCATTCACTGTTGCTTGTCCCTTTGCAGGCCTCTTCTGCCATAAATGTGGGCACTATTTTCCCTGTGTCTCCCATTATCTCTTAGTAAAAGCCATGTTTACATCTCCTCCCAGTTCCCTGAAAAGAGAGAGTTTGAAATTCAAACCTCTTGTTTTGCTAAGTACTGGCTAAATTTTACTCATGTCTTGGTAGTCCTCAGCCAGCCCAGCCCAGCTTTTCCTTCTACATCTCCTGTTTAGCTCTCTTCTGGAGGTTTGGAGAAAGAAACTTGTATTGATTGAATGGCTTGTGTTCCTAGGCCTTGCTTTAAGTGTTTTATATACATAATCCTACTTAATCCTTCCAACTACCTTAGAGATAACTATTATTATCCTTGTTTTCAATGTGAGGAAACCAAAGACAGAAAGTGATAGCCCAGGGTTATCCAGACAACTAGTGGCACAGTGAAAATTCATGACTGCATTTACCAGAATCTGAGCAGCTCCCTCCTGTTATGAAAGTCAGCTTCACAGCCTCGTACAGAGTGTGTTCTGTTTTTCAATTAAAATTTCTCCTCTATCTTGCATCAGGGTTTTTCTTGTTAGAATTGTGCCAGAGTGCTGAGGTTTCTTGGCAGGCTGTTTCATAATCTGACTGAAAGGTTTGGCTTGAGGTCAGGTTTTCCTAGAACAAGATGAAACAGGATAATGACCATCCTGGAGCATAATGTGTGGCAATATACAGTCTTTCAGGCTTCAGACAGCAGACCCAAACCAAACTTCGTTTCTAAAGGGTACAAAAATATCACACAGAAACATTAATGTAAATAAATTTGATCATTTTTTTTCCAAGTGTGTGTGTGTGTGTGTGTATGTGTGTGTGTGTGTATGTGTGTGTGTTGGGGGCAGGGCTAATCTGACATGGCATTTCTGGCTTTTTACTAAAATAATTCAAACAGCAAAGTACCAAAAATTTTAATTAAAGAGACAGTGTAGGATACAATGCAAGGGAACAGCAGGTTATTTGAGCTAGAGTGTCCACAAGTCTTAGGTATTGTTTAGGGCTTCCTTTTATGGGGCTCAGTAGGAGAAAAAGTGGATTTTTAAGGGGCATAGTGTTCATGGTTTTTTGTTTTGATTGGCAGCCTTGTGTTATGTAAGCCTTTCTCTACCACGCTTGTCCTCTCTGGGATGCAGCTGATTTAAGTTATAGGTATTTCTAATTATGCACAAGCATGAAGTGCTAAATAGTGGATCTTCCCTAAAATCCACTCATGTGACACAGTTTGCCTTACTGTCCAAGTATTCCAAATCAGTTCAGGCTGGATTGATCTATTGCTTATAAGATATTTTAGCATATATTTGACTCAGAAGGAGGAGAGGCTGCCTAAAGAGGGACAACCACTTATTGTGTTGCTTGGAGCAGGAAGTATATGCAGTTTTATGTAAGTGGGGATCCTGACTGCTAGATGCATTGTTAGGAAGGGCATGTGTGTACATAGCCCAAGCCAAGCAGAGCCACAGGTTGCTAAGCTATCTCTGTCATGTGACCCCCCTCTACCTCTCCCTACCTGGCTTAACCTGACCCCAGTTCTCCCTTTGCTGAAGGTTGCTGGGGAGAGGTACATGTCCTCTTGGTCATTAAGTGGACTCTCTCAAATATAAAAAGAACTGGGATCTTATACCTCCTCTTCTTTCATTAAAGAATTCCAACATGTTACCTAATCCTGTAGTCTCACCTTCCACCACATAGATATGATTCTAACTAACAATCTCCTTCCTGAAGAGCACAGGTGAGTATGAGAACAGACTGCATATGCACATGCAGACAAAATCCATCAAACTAACTAAGCATACCCAGCCTGGGCTGAGGTGTCCCTGACTTGGATTCCCAATGAAATTACAATACCCTCCTTGGTGGTCTCCATAAGGCTGTTGTTAAAACAGGAAACTGAGCAACTCCAAGAGGTCATGCAGGACAAACATGAAAACACATCTCAGTTCCTAGAATGCCTTACAAAGGCCCTCTTACACTATATCAATCTAGACCCTGAGGGTAAACAACTCCCTCATGACCTTTTGCTAGAGTTTCTCTCAATATTAGGACCAAGTTTAAGTGCTTGGAGAGAGGACCTCTAACTTCACAAGTAGAAGTCTTAGCACTCGCCTTTAAAGTATATTGTGGGAGAGATGAAAAAGCCTGTAAACAGAAATACCAAATGCTGTTATCTTCGTTAGGGTTTATATTGTTGTAAAGAGACATAGCAACTCTTATAATGAAAAACATTTAATTGAGGTGGCAGCTTACAGTTCACTATCACAATGGGGAGCAATGGTGGTGTGCAGGCCAACATGGTGCTGGAGAAGTAGCTGAGAGTCCTAAATCTTCATGCAACAGGAAGTCAACGGAGACACTGGGCAGTATCATGAATATAGGAAACCTCAAAATCTGCCCCCACAGTGACACACTTCCTCTAACAGGCCATATCGACTCCAACCAAGCCACACCTCCTAACAGTACCGCTCCCTATGAGCTTATGGGGGCCAATTACATTAAAACTACCATACTGTCCAAGGCCATTCAAACAGCTTCCCCAACTGCTTGGGCTCCCTTGCCTCCTAAAGCTCAAGGACCATTTGGTACCTGCATCAAATATGGTCAGGAGGGTCACTTGACCTGGACCTGCCCTAACCCCTGTAGGCCAAGCTGGCCATGCCCAAAGTGCCATCAAGAGGGACACTGGGCTTTTGATTGCCCCCATGTCCCTTGAGGTATGGGGACATTAGACCCATATTGCCACCCCCCCCCAAGCCAACCTCTTAGGCCTGGTCATGGATGACTGAAGGGGCCTAGCTTCCTTGGCCTGACTACTGGTAGTCATTACAGTATCAGGGGAACCCACCTCCTTCATCCTGGAAACTGAGACCGCTTACTTGGTCCTGATGGAGTTTTGGGGACCTAACTCTCCTTATCTCCCTATTGTTGGGGTAGGCAGATAGCCTTACCAACCTTGCCAGACTACACTACTCAATTGCATTTTCAGGAGTATTCCTCTCAGTCATTCTTTCCTGGTGGTGCCAACCTGTCCTGATCACTTACTGGGAAAGGATCTTCTAGCCAACTTGAAAACCTCTATTTCCTTTGCTTCCCCTATTCACCTGACCTCAAGCTCATGAGAAGCTTCTCTTCTCTTACTCCTAGCCACCAAATCTACTGGTTCCAACACATCATTTCCTTTGCTGGCTTCACAGGTAGACCCTCAAGTCTAGGATACCCCCAAACCCTCTGTTGCCAAACACCATTCCCCATCATTGTCCAATTACAGGGGCCTACCCAGTACTTCATCCAAGCCCAGCACCCACTCTCACTTTAGAGCCTCAGAGACTTAAGCCTGTATCATCTCTGACCTCCTAGGAAAAAAACTTCCTTGTCCCACATCTCCCCTCCCCCTTTAACACCCTTATAGTTGCAGATAAAAAGCCCAATGGGACCCACCCTCTTAGTTCAGGACCTCTGGCTCATCAATTCTGCAGTGGTCCCCCTCTACCCTCCACTAACCCCCCAGGGACCTTCCATTTCTCAGTCTTGGACCTTAAGGATGCCTTCTTCTGTATCCCTCTCTACATCCAGTCACATAACATCTTTACTTTCACCTGTAGTGACCCTGACACCCACCTCTTTACCCAACTCACCTGAACTGTCCTACCTAGTGGTTCCAGAACAGCCTACACATATTTGGCCAGGTCTTGGCCTCTGATCTCTTTGTCTCTCTCCAAGTCAAAATTCATACAATATGTAGATGAACGTTTCCTCTTTACTCTGTCCCTACAAATTAGCCAACTCCTCTGCTCTTCTAAATTTCTTGTCCAGACGGAGCTAACAGTCTATGCCTAAAGTCACCTATTTGGAACTAACCATTGCCCCAACCCACAATTTTATATAGAAAACACCTAATCAAGTCCCTTTCAGTTCCTTCTACAAAAGGGGAGATTTTATAATTCCTAGGAATAGGTGGCTTCTTATACTCCTGGATCCCATCCTTTTCCATCCTTACCCACCCTATGTAAGAGGGAGCCCTTGGTCCCTCACATGAACTCCTCACATCCATTACCAAACTCTTTCAGAAGCTCCAACAGGTCCTTCTTCAGGCCCTGGCACTACATCTCTAAGACCTAGCCCATCTCTTCTCTCTTTATGCAACAGAAAAAGAGTGATATCCCTTTGGAGTTGTAAGCCACCAACTGGGACTTTCCTTTGCATCCCTGGCATATCTGTCAAAAAATTACCTTACCACACAGAGATGGGCAACCTGCACTTTAGCAGCTGCTGAGATCCTTATTTGTGAATCAAAAAAACCCCTCTAACTTTTGGTTCACCTACCACTATTTTCTCTACCCACAACCTGTTCCACCTCTTAATATAAAAAGGCTTACAAACTCTACTTCATCCTGGGCTCTCTGTCTCCAGTTGGCACTAGTAGAAGATGTCACACCTACTTTCCAATTATGTTCACCCCTCAGCATCTCAAATCTTCTTCCCCAACCAAACACAGACTACTTCCCATTTCATTCTAGCATTGAATGAAATCTTAGAGGAATTACTGCCCTATCCCTTGCGTATACAGGAGGGCACATTACCTCAGACCATCTGTACTTAGTACACAGATAGCAGCTCCTTTTTACATGAGGGGGCCTGAAAAGTGGGCTATGCCATAGTGTCAGATACTGAGGTGGTTGAGGCACAGACCCTCCTTGCCTGCACCACTAATCAACAGGTTGAACTAATATCGTTTACCCATGCCTTTCAATTGACATAAGGACAATCCCTAAATGTCTACACAGACTCTAAATATGCCTTTCACATTCTCCTGTCCCTTGCTGGCATCTGGAAAGAGCACAGACATCTTACAACAAAAGCAAGATCAATAACCAAACTGAGACCAAATCATGGTCATGCTGAAAGCCTGCCATCTCCCCACAGCTATAGGAATTAACCACTGCCAATCCCACAAGATAACAATTCCATCATCTCTTGGGAAATAACTGACCTTATGAGGTATCTAGAGCTGCAGCCCTTGGAGATCTGGATCCCTCTCACTCATCACAGGATATCATTGCTTTTCAACCCACATCACCACTATCACCCTTGACACTCCACAGTTTGTCCTATCTACATCAGCTCTTTCATCCTAATAGCCAAGCCTTGTTTCACTTCATTAAGGCCCACCTGCAGCTCATCCCTGAGGATTTGTGTTTCTTAAGGGCTATTACTGCCTCTTGTAAAATCTGTCAAATATCAGACCACAACTCCAGGTATTGCTGCCTTCCTTTTCCTACCCACCAGGTCAGAGGCTTTCCCTGTTACCAACAGGAAACTTGACTTTACCCACATGGCTACAGTCAAATGCATTAGGTAGTTAAGTACCTCCTGGTCTTGATGGACACCTGCTCAGGGTAGGTGAAGGCATTCCTCACCACCAACAAATGGGCTCAGACAGTCTCTGACCTCCTCCTCTGGTAGATATTTTCCCAGTTTGGAATCCCTGCCTCCCTCCATTCAGACAGTGGCCTTAAATTCCCCTCCCAGGTTTCCCAAAACTTATCTAATGTGGTGATATTGTGTCCCCCAAAATATTGTGCACCCTGTGCATCCTACTAACTTATCTAGGGTCAGAGAACAGAATAGCCACTAGATAGACATAGAGGCCAGAAAATGGTGATAATTTTATCACTTGGGAGGCAGAGATCTGTGTGGATCTCTGTGAGTTTAAGGCCACACTAGGAACAGAGCCAGGTGTGGTGGCACACACCTTTAATCCCAGCACTTGAGATCTCATGTCTTTGCTTGGGAAAGACACATGCCTTTAATCCCAGGAAGTGATGGTAGGAAGCAGAAAGTTATACAAGGCATGAGGACCAGGAAGTAGAGGCTACTTAGCTTTTAGGCTTTTTAGCAGCAGTTCAGAGATCCATTCTGGATGAGGACTCAGAGGCTTTCAGTTTGAGGAAACAGGATCAGCTGACAAGTTGGCAAGGTAAAGTTGGTTGTGGTTTGTTCCGTTTCTCTGATCTTTGAGCGTTCACCCCAATACCTGGCTCTGGGTTTGTTTTTATTAATAAGACCTTTAAAGATTCATGTTACAATTTAAAGCTCTCAATATCCCTTGGCATTTCCATATCTCATACCATCTCCTGTCCTCAAGAAAGACAGAATAAACTAGCTTTTCTTTAAAAACACCCTTGTCAAACTGTCACAGAACTTCACCTCAATTGGGTAAAGCTCCTGCCACTGGCCTTTCTCAGGCTATGGCCTCTCCCCAAATGACCTCTTTCTATCTCACCATTTGAGCTCATGTACAGATAGCCAGTTCAGACTCCTCAGTCATTCACCCAAACCCTTGCCTCTCTTTGGGTCACCTACTCTGTCATCTCAGCTTCCTCCTATGGAATTTTACTGACCACTGCCTACCCCAGCCATATACCAACTCCTGTCCATTCCCAATCAATATTCAGGATCAAGTCCTTCTCTCTCCTCCATACCAACGTCCCTCACCCCTTTCCTGTAAATGACAGGCCACTTCACAGCAATTCTTGTAACCTACACAGCTGTTAAGCTTGAGGGCCTCCCTCCTTGAATTCACCTTTCCCACCTCAAGCCCTTTGCTCCAGTCTCAAGACAATTGCTTTTCCTACATATCAATGCCAACAGAGCTCTGCCCCCTTAAATTTCATAGAACACCTAGATCAACACCTTGTCCCTGGTTCCAGAATAATGAGGCTTCATCTTGACAGTTGTGCTCGTCTCTACCAGACTGGACGTAAATTTTCTCCTTTCCCTCTTCTGTTCAGGGCAACTCTTATACATGGAGATTTGAGGTTCAAGAGACCTCACTTATAACAAAAAGTCCCTCCAAATAGAGTTGAGAAATTGTTCCATAGCAGGCTGTCAGGAGTCAATTAAATTTCTCATCACCTCTGTATCCACCTGTGTTGGTTTGAATAGGAATGGCCTCCATAGACTCATGTGTTTAAATGCTTTGTTCACAAGGAGTGACACTACTAGGAGGTGTGGTCTTGTTGGAGGTGGGCTTTGAGATCTCCTATGCTTAAGCTATGCCCAGTGTGGCTCACAGTCTCCTTCTGATGCCTATGGATCAAGATAGAGAACTCTCAGCAACTTCTCCAGTACCATGTCTGCCTGCATGTATGCCTGCATGCCAAAAGAGGGCACCAGTTTTCATTATAGATGGTTGTAAGCCACCATGCGGGTGCTGGGAATTGAACTCAGGATGTCTGGAAGAGCAGCCAGTGCTTTTAACCTCTAAGGCATCTTTCCAGCCCCACTGCCATGCTTCTTGCTATGACTATAATAGACTAAACCTCTGAAACTGTAAGCCAGCCCCAATTAAATTTTTTCTTTTATAGAAGTTTTCATGGTCATGGTATCTCTTCACAGCAACAAAGCCCTAACTAAGACATTACTCATTCTCCTTCAATCCATGACCTTTTTGCCTGCTTCCTCTATGACCATACAGAAACCTGTTATTAAGAATGGCTAGACATATATGGTGGCTGCCAAAACTGGCCTTGCTAATACCATGTGCCATTTGTGTATCCTCACCTTAAGTCTCTCCTCTATGGATGAAATGGGGCCATTCACCTCTATATCATGGACTCACCGGATTCCAGGTGGGAAATAGATGTTACTGGTAAGTTCTATCATTTCTTCAACCCCTAGCACCAAGTAAGTACAATTAAAATCCATAGGAAATATATCCTGATTCTTCAACCCCAGAAGGTAGGAGAGATAGAAGAGGTGATTCAATATTCCTTCAAGGCCATAACCTCTCCTAAATAATACAAAGCTGTCATTTTTGTCTCCTGCTTTAGACTCTGACCTTGGCCTACCAGTTCCTAATGTCATCCAACCTGGCTGCTTTGGGAATTGCTGGCTGTGTGTCCCTCCTGGGACCAGCTTCTATTTACAGTGGTAGTACTCCACAACTGACAGAGATGAGATCTTGTTACTGCTGAAAAATGTGGCCTATGCCTCTTCCTCCAAGAGGAATGCTGCTTCTATGTCAATCAATTGGGCATAGTAAGAAACAAAATCAAACAACTTCAAACAGACCTCCAAAAACATAAAGAAAAATTCAATATTTCCTACCTGTGGACCTTTGAGAACCCCCTATGGAAGTGGATACTGTAATTCCTGCCCTCCCTTCTCATTTTCTTGCTTTTATTAATTGAACCCAATATTATCAATTTCTTCTCTATATTTCTCCAATGATAAATTAAAAAAAAACTTTAGTCAAACAATCAGTCAGTTATTGTTATAGGACTACCAACCCCAAGCCACGGAGCTGGAGACAACCAAATATGCTCTGACAGTGAGGATCAAGAGTGCCCCAAAGATGGTGATGCCCCCAGACAGCAAGAAGCAATCTAAATAGCACTGCGCCCTCATCCCTGCCTCACCATCCATGCCTTCCTATTTACTTACCCTTTATAATAAATCAGAGGGAAGAATGTTTGTAAACCAAGGACCACCCACACTCTAGAACCAGGTGCTCCCCTAGCCTGCCTGCAGTGACCCAGCACCAACAGCCACATCATCACCAGCTGCCAAATTTCCACACATTTCCACTGTCTCCACAAGTCGAGGACTCTCTCTATGTACATGCACTATACCCCCATATAAAGCCTGTGCCTTCACAACCTGCTCTCTTTCTCCATCCTTGCTCAGAGGCAGCCTTTGTATATGCCCCCAATAAATCTCTCTCATGAGGTCTGTTGCATGGTGTGACTTTGTAGCATTCCTCAGCCCTTAGATCTTCACAACACCCCTAACAATCTCCTTGCTTAACTGCCTAAACTTCATGAGTTTTCTCAGAAATGTTTTGAAAATAGCAAGAGCAATGTATATCAAGATGCATTAAGCCTGAAATATTACCTGAATCCCAGAGGAGGGGCTGCTGAGGGTTCCTTCTGGGACTCCTTACATTCACATGTCTCTTGGGTGTTTAGGATTTGGATGATGAATTTCTGATTCAATATGGAAAAAAATGAGAAGCCAACTTATTCAGGGAACAGTCTACCACAGGGTAGATTGACTCCTGAATATTCTGAACTCTTTTCACATGAGGAAGCAAAACCAAATGTCAATCACAAAGATACAAGTAGAAAGACCACCAACCCAAATCATCACTGACCCAATTAACTAAAGCAACTTCTTTGAGTAAAAAGCAAGCCTTTTCATATACAGACTGCCTATTCCTAAGGCAAGGTTAAAGAGGTCAGCATTGGATGTGGGGAAGGTAAAATTTTTATAGCTTAGTGGTTGGGGATTTCCAAATGGGAGATTTGGCAGGCAAATAAGCAGGGTTACAAAGGTAGGGTTGCAAGATGATCATAACAACCTGAAACAACCAGGTGGTGGTGGCACATGCCTTTAATCCCAGCACTTGGGAGGCAGAGACAGGTAGACCTCTGTGAGTTTGAGGCCAGCCTGGTCTACATAGTGAGTTCCAGGAAAGGCACAAAGCTACACAGAGAAGCCCTGTCTCGAAAAACCAAAAAGAAGAATAACAAGGAGAAGGAGGAGGAGAAGAAGAAGAAGAAGAAGAACTGACCTGAAACAAAGACACAGTTGCAAGGCAGTCATAACAAAGGCATGGTTCCCATTTCTTGAAACAGTCAGTACAGAAACATGTGTAGTTAAGTTTCAGGTGGGGCATAGCCCAATCTTTGAGAAATAGAGATTAAATGATAAACAGGGATGAACTTAGTTTGTCTTTATTATAAAATGGCTTTCAAGCCCAAGTTTGGAGGCAAGCTGGGTTCATCACAAGAAATTCCAACACCCAAGAGAACAAGCCAACTAATACATTTAGAAGAGGAAGAAGGAGGACTTTATATGGCTTTTGACAAATTCCCTCATTATTGCTTTAATGTTTTCTGGGCTGTGAACAGTGATTAGTTGCTGTGGGATGTCCTTTATGCTGTGAATGTGTTTCTCTGATTGGTAAATAAATAAAGTGCTGATTGGCCAGCAGCCAGGCAGGAAGTATAGGTGGGACAAAGAGAGAGGAGAATGCTGGGAACAGGAAGGCTGAGACAGAGACACTGCCAGCTGCTGCCATGAGAAGCAGATGTTAAGATACCAGTAAGCCACAAGCCACGTGGCAAATTATAGATTAATAGAAATGGGTTAATTTAAGATATAAGAACTAAAATAGCAAGAAGCCTACCAAGGCTTTAAAAAAAAAAAGAGGAAAAGTAGGATCAATAATCTACCTTATTATCCTATGTACAATAATGTGGTGATATTTTAATTGTGCTGAAATGTGATTTTACTTGTATATTAATAAATAAAGTTTTCCTGGAGATCAGAGGTCATTAGTGGAGAGCCAGGAATAGAAGTCAGGTGGTGGTAGCCCATGCCCTTAATCCAATCACATGGCAGGCAGAGTCTCTGTGTGGTCAAGGACACAGCCAAACGTGGTGACACTTGAGTCTTTAATCCTAGTATCAACCATAGAGATCAGGAGGTCTGTATAGACAGGCAGTGATGAGGAAGTCATGTGGCTGGGCTTAGAGCCAATGAGAAGGTAGAACAGAAAAGCAATAAAATGCAAGACACACAAGAAGAAGGTTTCTCTCTCAGGGGAAGGACAACAGCGAGTGGTAAGATAAAGGGAGTCATGGCTCTTGCTCTGATCCCTTAGGTTTTAACACTGTATTTGGCTCTGTGTTTCTTATTTAATAAGATTGTTTAGAAATTTGTCTACTGGCGCCCAATGTGGGGCAAGAATTTCCACCTAAAACCCGAGAAAGAAGATTCTAAAATGGAGCTAAAAACAGCTTCCTAGTTGTCTCTCTCAAGTTAGCTGCAGCCTGCATGCTTGAGCTACATGGCAGGTTTCTGGCGTGTGCACTTGTCCTGCAATGTGGCAGAAATGAGGCATCTGCAATCCTCACATAACACTGAGTGGTGGATTTAGCCTTTGCTAGTACAAACTAAAAATAGAGGTTTCTGGGCTATCTGCTTTGATAGAATTGCTTCTGATAGTTGGTGGTACACATGGCTCCAGACCCAGAGCTGGCGGTAAACGTACTATCACCATGTTGGAAAGCTGAGCCAGCAGCCACAGCTGCCATTTCAGTCTTAGAAATGCTGCAGTTTAAAGCAATAGGTTCACAATAAGACAGATTCAGATGGGATAAGACTTTAAATGGTTTACAATGTGTGTAAAAATGTACATAGGCTTGAAAGAGAGAAAAAAGTAATATATACAGTTATATAAAGAAATAGATAGTTTTAAAAAATAAAGTCTTTAAAGAGAAAATAAAAGTAATATAAAAAAATAAGCCACATAAAGATGGATATCACACAGAGAATCTGGATTCTGCTGTCCTCAGGAATTTTAACTGCAGAAAGACATTTGATTGTAAAGACTGCTCAGGTAAACCAAAATGTATATTTTAAAGGTACATTGATTTCAAAATTTGGATCTAAGGATATGTTGCTTTGGAAAGGAGGCTCTGCTTTTGTTTCCATAGAAAGCCAGAGGCTATAGATTTGTTCCAGATTAAGATACATCAGGTTTGACCAGCCAAGACCCCTGAAAGGTCTCTGATGAACCATGGCCCAGATGATCCAACATCCAGAGCAGTTTCAAAGTAGCTGGCTCAGACAATACAGCCTCATGGACTACCCCATAATCCTAAAATTTTCTTTATGTCCCCATAAGAATACAGCACCCTCATCCAGCAGGAAGTAGTAGGAAAAGCTACGCTCAAATTCCCAAATATACCAAGCTGGCTTTGGAGATGGAATTGGCTCACTCCTTCTCTAAACCCAAGCATATTGCTAAAACAAAAGGTTGAGAGAGTCTTCTGTCCCATGTCAGAAGAGCCCTCTGGTGTGGGACAGAGAAAAATAATATTTTTATTTAAACCAGGTTGATTATAAATACAATCTCTTTCTAAAGAAGAAAAGGGGATATAGATATGATAGGATGAGAAGGTAGATTATTGATCTTACTTTTAAAGAGCAAGAACTTGTTTAAAATGTTTTACATTTCTATAGATTTTAGTTTATTGATACAAGTTTAAAGTTAATTTTGTTATACTGTATATATATTTCTACTCTTGTTTACGGTATTGTGTTTGTGCAGCTCATTGAAATTATAATGGATAATTAAGAAATCCAGATTAATAATTAGTCTTCTATGATAGTCAAACTTATAGTCATGTTAAGTTTTCTAGGTATACATAGATATAATTCAATTAGGTAGGCAATCTTCAAACACTTCAAAGACCTACAGAATATGGCATTTAATAGGTTTTAAAAATTTAAACTTTCTGGACAGTGAGACATGTCTGCTCCTGGCAGTGCCAATTTACTTCAGAGAGGAGGATGGGCATCGAAGACACGCTATATGGAGTTTATCTTCTTCTTGGCAAAAATAACCATTTGGGCAAGAAACTGTTCTTGCCTGGACTGCTTGATCAACTGGACATGCAGGACCCATAGGAAGGTGACCACTGAACTTTGCTTAGTGAAATGGTCCTTCAGGTTCCTGCTTCACAGAGGAAATTGCCAGACATTCTACAGGACACAGAGAGAAGTGACTGAGAGACTCTAGGCCTGTGGGCTCAAGACAGATGCCCCAACTTTACAGAGGAACTTTGGATAACTGTCCAGGCTTCCAGCTGTCTCTGTCTACTCTGCAAGACTCCCAAAAGTTGCTTGTGTCCTTCTCCCATTTCTCAGGTAATATTATATCCTTCTAAGGTCTTTGATGTAGTTGAAGACTAGATAGTTACGATTTTCCTTAGTTATGATAAGAGATAAGTTAGATATGAAACCTTAGACTCACAAATATAAGATAGATAGAATATTTTCTTTAATTTTACCAAATACAAATAGACTAGATATTATAACTGTAATTCTTGCTTGATAACTGTTTTGTTATATGTAATTTTACTACATGAAAGTTAAAACCTTCCTTTTTGAAAAAAAGAAAAGGGGAAGTGCTGTGGGATTTTCTCTATGCTGTGAATGTGTTGCTCTAATTGGTAAATAAATAAAGTGCTGATTGGCCAGTAGCCAGGCAGGAAGTATAGGTGGGACAAAGAGAGAAGAAAATGCTGGGAACAGGAAGGCTGAGACAGGAGATGCTGCCAGCCGCTGCCATGAGAAGCAGATGTTAAGATACCAGTAAGCCACAAGCCACGTGGCAAATTATAGATGAATAGAAATGGGTTAATTTAAGATATAAGAACGAGATAGCAAGAAGCCTACCATGGCCATACAGTTTATAAGTAATATAAGCTTCTGAGTGATTATTTTATGAGTGGGCTGCGGGACTGCAGGAGCTTTGCGGGACCCTGAGAGAAACTCTCCAGCTACAATTAGTGTACCAGATTAATTCATAAATGGGTTGCTTGACTGATTTAGGAGATGTCATTGAAGATTAAGCCAAGCCTCTCCCACACAGATACCTGCTCTTCTGAACCCTACTGTAGAGTCAGACAAACTAGAACCTTGGCCCTGTGTGCACCAGAGAGCATCTGAGCCCAGCTTTCAAAATGTCAGATACTTCTCAAATGTATACTTATTGTGGAAGCCCATTTTCAGGTTCCTAGTGGCTTTATCCAGCAGGTCTGCATAAAGAGGATGATTGGACCATGGGCCTGAGTGCAGGTGCCTGAGATGGTCTGTGCTTGACTATGCTAGGGGGAGATCTTTTGCTCCACCCCTTGACACTCCTATAAATACCCTAGGGCAGAGACAGACAGGGGTCCCCTTGGAATAGGTTCCAGGCCCTCTTGAGGCTATCCTGTATTTTCTATCTTTATCTCCCATCTCTCCTTCTAACTAATATTTCCTGCTGCTCCTACTCAAGAGCATTCTGGGGATATGTGGTGGTGGTGGTGGGTAGCCCCTCCACAAATTATCAGAGTTAGAATCAGAGTCTGGGTTCAGGCACTCTAACTAGCTGTGCTTAGCCATCTGTCCCTAATAAGGAAACTGAAAGAGCCCACTTACAGTGAAAAACAGAGATGAAGATTTATTCAATGTAACCACACTGGGAAGAGAGAAAAAGAAGGCCAGTCATTAGGGTCCTGAAAAACATTGAGTAAAAAATAAGAGGTATGTGTAATTAGTCAGTTCTTGTCAAAGTGACTGACCCACCATTGTCTGGATCCCACTGGGTCTCAAAAGTTGGAATATTCCTCTAGGAGGCAAGTTCCTTCACTAGCTTCCCTGAGAGCCCCAGCCTTTCCACCTCAGCAAGAGAATTTTGAGGAAATTTCAGTGTCTAGGGGGTTAGAACAAGTATGTCTTCAAAATATTTTCAGTTCTGCCAGAGGTTAAATGACATTCCATTCTTTAGTGATATATTGAATACAGACTATCTTCTAGATGCTCAAAATGCATCAGCCATCAAAAAAGAGTGCCTCCCTCCCACCCTGACATGACAATAGAAGAGGCAGGGCAATAACTTGATAAGAAGCAGGGAATTATTGCAGTTCTGGATTTCTATTTCTCATTTGTATTTATTTACTTGTATAAAACTCTTTTCTCCTTATTTTGTAGGCATTTCTTCCCCCAAAATATTTGAGGATACTATGGCTTTTTGTTTTATACTCATCACTGAATTTGTGCAGATGTGCATGTAGTCCCCAGCCTGCATATCAGTCTGTCACACTGCCAGCCACTGTGAACAGTATGAGGTTTACATGATCCATTTGAACTAATAAGGAGAACATGAGTGGTGTAGACACTGACACATTCTGCTGCATCCAAAAATAAAATTGTCTCAGGCCACTAAAAAACCCCTCCAAACTCTTTCATTAGCAAACCTCAGTAAATCACAATAAATCAGTCCTTTAGGATGCATCAGGGTGCCAATTGGTGTCTCAGCTAATGTAGATAAAGATTTCAGTGAGCAGTGCATATATCAAAAATTTAACACATGCTGCTTTCAGAGTTTTAATGAATACAAAAAGCTCAATTGACAAAAACCCACACAACCAGGGCATTACTTCATTTGGCTGTCAATGAAATTGTTGCTTATTTTATTTTCTAATGGTTTATCAATACTGGTAATTTGCTATGGGTCGGTTATAAAAATGGGAACTGGGGAGTGGAAGGAATTTAAATAAGTTCTACTGGTGAGTAAAGGGCTGAGTGAACTGACTTGGCTTTGCCACATCAGCTACAAACAAGCTGGCAGTAAGGGGGTCCTTTGCTCTGGAAGTTTACATCATCTTTTGATCACTGACATTAAGACATGCTTTGATTAAGGAAAAATGGTTTCATTCATTTTTTATTGTCTTTTATTATTTTACCCTTCCTCTGTACAATGTAATTTCCAGTTAGCCAGTTGGCACCAAATTGGAGATCTCTGACTTGACACTTTGTTGTGGATGCAGAAGAAATATCTAGCCTTCTCTGAAGCAGGGAAGGGGTTCCCAACATCATGGCAGAAAGAAACAAGTCTGTTACGTTTTCAGTGTAGTAACATCTGTTTCTAGGCACTGCTCTAAAGTGCAGAGTTATATAGGTATGAGGAGGACACCTTTACCCTGGATGACATGAACATAGTTTTGACAAAATAGATTCATGCTAATGAACTAACCACAACAAGAACTCATTCATTGATTGATTCATTCAGTAAACACGTGTGGCAAGCTAATGCACTAGTAAGTTAATACAGTAATTAACCCCAGACCTTATTTTATTATTTTCTTTTTTTATAACATAATTTGTTATTGATTTTTTGGGAATTTCACATCATGCACCCTAATCCAGTTCACTTCCTAGGCCCTCCATATCTGCCCCTCACATATGCAGCATCCCTCTCTAACCCCCCCAATTAATTAAAAACAAAATAAAGAGCCACCTCACTCCTCCATCTTTCCCACCTTTCCAACATTCTCTTCATTCATCTTAGTGGCATTGGGGGTTGCGGTGTGTCACACAGTACACTCTATTGTCCAATCAACCCCACTCCCAAATGTTCATTTATTGGGTGGCCAGCTATTCCTGCCAGCTATTCCAGGGCCAGTGAAGGGCAGGGCCAGCTTAGCATGGCTCCCTGTGGTAACACAGCCATGGAGATCAATACAGACCCTATCTGCAGCAGAACCATGGACCCATACACAGTCCTTAGCAGCAGGTCAGGTGTGAAGTCATCATGGATCCCGCGCAGCACAGGCTGCTCAGATCAGCATGGCCCCAGTGGCAGTTTCCCTCAGTAGTCCCCCATTGATCAAGGTCCCCATCCTTGTGCCACCATCTTGAAAGCCAGACAGGAGACCCCTGGTGTCAGGCAAAGGAGGCTGGAGAGACTTGCAGTTCCTGGTCAATGATGCTTTGATCACAATGGACAGTTGTGAAATCAAAGCAGAGTGAAGTCCGCTATAGAAAGGAAAAGAATCCTGTAGCTTCCGGCACATTTGGCTTGTGACACTGATTGTTTTTTTTGTTTTAGTGAAGACATATGCTCCCAGGTGGAAAGATCCTTTGTCTTTCTTTGAGTAAAATGAACAGGGCTGAGGGCAAATGAGGGAACAGCACAGAAAGAGACTGAATTCCAAAGGTATATATAGAGAAGGAAGAGCAGGTAGCTCATAAGGCAGAAATACAAGTTAGCTGAGTGAGGGTACAGAGAAGTGATGGGATAGGCACGCTCCCATGGCCCGGGCTCATGCATACCATCTACTTTAAAGACCATTTCTGATTGGTCAGGGCTACATGGAGGTTGTAGAGTCAAGAGCAGGACCCTGTCTTTGCATCCCTGCTGTGGCTTTAAAGTCAGCAAAGAATGAACATTGAGTTAGATCAAAGTCTCAGACAAACTGGTCATGTGCCTAAGGTGATGTACATGCACAAAAACTTACAGTTCATACACAAAGGTACATGAGATATTTCCCCAAATTTGATACCACCACAAAGAATGCACATGCCATTGCTAAAAGTGAGATATGGGATTAAAATTTGGTTAATTATCAATAATAAATTTTGATCAGTCATGTTCCTGTAAAATCTTAATTATCTTTCTAGTTTAGCTATAAAAAGAGATATAGAATTTTGCTATAAGATGACACAGTCATGAAATATGTAGCCCACAATACAGAATATAACATTTATGGAGATGTTTGTCAGATAATCAGTATACATTTCATGTTCTTATACAAATTAATGTAATTATTACATTTTTGTGATTTTTCAGTAACTGTTTACTATAAAAGTTGATATTTTGTGAATTGTTTTCTCATTTTAGTATTGGCTTACATAATTTTTATAAATTTTTTGTGCCCCCAAATTTAGGTCAACTACAGTAGAAGCAAAAGTTGCAGGGATAGCGTTGGGTGAGTCTGGAGTCTAAGACTCAGGAAACTTTAGGGAAAGTTCACGCTGACTGGAGACTTCATGTCCTCACCTAGCTGGAGCAAACTGGACCAAGAGAAATCATCCATGCACAGAGGTCTTAGATTCAAAACTGGAACCCCATTTCTGACTTACCCGCTGTGTGTCCTTCGTGTCAAGGTCAGCAAAGAGTGAGCATTGATCATATGCTTTGGCTAATACAAAGTTAAAAAATAATCTAATGTTAATATCTTTAGGAGAGAATTGCTCACCACTGTTCTCATATTCCCCTCCATTCCCATCCCTATGCCTGGGTGACAGATGTCCTTGCCCTGTGACCACCAGGACAGCTTCTAGATGTGGAGCAGCCATGCTTGCAGAACAGAGAGATCTGCAGGCTGAGGCTCATGCCAGTTGCCTCCTATGCTGCATCACAGGGGATCTGGTACTTCAAAATTAATCTGCCATAACACCATTTATCAGTGGCTCTGGTGCATCAAGCCCAGGTAGAACAAGAACAATGCCATATTTCACACACCAGCTATTCCTGGTCGGGGAGCTGGCCCTGCTGGGCTCAGAAGTCTAGAAGAATACAGGCTCTGAGAAAGACAATGACTGGGATAACAGCAGACAACTTAGAGCACACCTGTTACAAGCTGTTTGTATTTCGCTTCAGCCTCTGGCTGCACCCTGAGAACTTAAGTTCCAAGGAAAATACAATGTTGCAGATGTTCTCTAGATAACAATAGAGCAGGCGAGAGAATGTTTTCAGAAGCAAAGTAGCTAAAAATTCAATAACAAAGGACATGAATCTAAATCATCACATTATCATAAAACTTAGCTGGAGACACACTCACAGAGAACAGGCTCCTTAGCCGTTAGTCAATGCACACTGAGAGAATCTAAAAAGAATGGTTGTGTATTTGGCAGGGCCCCATTTTTTTTTCTAACACCAGACTGGAAGCCCTTCTGTAAGGCACCTCAGACTGTTTTGCTCAAAGACATCCCTGAAGACTTAACACAATTAGGAATTGTGACCTCTTAGAGTGTTCATAGTAAAGTACACATTTATCTAACACTCCACCGGATACTGCAGGTTTCTTTTATACTATACAAAATCTACAACAATCTTCTGCTTAGGGGAGTGGGAGGTTCTAGCTGGATCAGGAACAGAGTGGGAGAATAAGAAAAGAGATACTATGGTAAATGAAGACTCCACGGGAATAGGAAGAAGCAGAGTGCTGGAGAGGTCCCCAGGAATCCACAAAGATGACTCCACTATAGACTACTGGCAATGGTTAGAGGGTACCTGAGCTGACCTACTCTAGTGATTAGAAGGCTGAACACCCTAACAATCATGATAGAAACCTCGTCCAGTGACTGATGGAAGCAGATGCAGAGATCCACAGCCAAGCCCCAGACAGAGCTCTAGGAGTCCAATCGACAAGAGAGAGGAGGGATTATATGAGCAAGAGATATCAACACCATGATTGGAAAAAGTACAGAGACAACTAGCCAAACTAGTGGAAACACATGAACTGTGATCCAATAGCTGAGGAGTCCCCATGGTACTGGACCAGGCCCTCTGGATAAGTGAGACAGTTGTTTAGCTTGAACTGTTTAGGGGGCCCCCAGGCAGTGAGACTGGGACCTGTCCTTAATGCATGAGCTGGCTTTTTGGAACCTAGGGCCTATGCGCAGACACTTTGCTCAGCCTTGGTGCAGAGAGGAGGAGCTTGGACCTGCCTCAACTGAATATACCAGGTTCTGCTGACTCCCCATGGGAGACCTTGCCTTGGAGGAGGTGGGAATGGGGGATAGGTTAGAGGGGAAGGCTGGGGAGTGGGAGGAAGGAGGACAGGGGAATCCGTGGCTGATATGTAAAACGAATAGAAAATCTCTTAATAATAAAAAAAAGAAGCACTAAGTGGAGAAAGGGTTTATTGGGGTTACATTTCCAGGTGATAGTCCATAATACCAAGGACATCAGAGTGGTAGTAGCTTGACACATCCCTAGACAAGAGCAGAGAAATAAATGGGTGCATATCTGCTTGTTTACTTGCTAGTGCTCTGCCCACTTTTCTCCTCTCCTAGTCCAGGATCTGTCTCTACAATGGGCCGAGCCTTTCCAAATCAATCCGTGAACTGAATTAGGATAATCTTCCACAGATATGCCCACAGCCCAACCCAATGGAGACAATCCCTCACCGAGACTTTCTCCTCTGGTGATCCTACACTGTCTCAGCTTGGTAATAAGCTAGCCATCACAAATCATGATATTTCCATGATTTTGAAATGAGGATTACATATTATTTTCTGTCCTGGATAGTTTTTATTGTCAACTTGACACAAACTAGAGTCACCTGGGAAGAAGGAACTTCAACCAAGACACTGGTTAGATCATATTTCCTTATGGGTGGATCTGAGGGGACTCTGCCTTGATTACTAATTTATATAGAAAGGCCCATCCACTGTGGGCAGTACCATCGGTAGATATATGGTTCTTGGGCTGAATAAGAAAGCTAGTTAAGCATGGGCCTGAGAGCAAGCCATGAGCAAGCCATCAAGGAGTTCCATGGTTCTTGCCTCCAGGTTCTGGTGGTAAGTTCTTGCTATGGCTTCCCTTAATAATGGATTATGACCTGGACATATGAGCCAAATAATCCATTTCCTCCCCAAGGTCCCTTTAGTCAGAGTATTTTATCACATCAACAAAAAGTAACTATTATCCTTATTAATGTTGAGGAATTATATCTACATAACACAGAAATTAGACGCTTTGGTTAGGTAAACAAGGAAAAGTACCAGAGAAAACCAAATATACATTAATATCCAAATAATGATACTGTGGAATACTATCAGTCCTCAGTCTAAACATACTCATTGAGAGACCCCAGATTACCTTTAGATAAGGAATCTGTCAATGTTATAAAAGAAAAACAATGGCTATGTACTGAAGGAGACAGAGAAACATGACAAATCCAGTACTTGACCTAGACTCAGTCCAATACTGATGGAAAAAAGTGCCATAAAATACATATTTGGGGACAAATAAAAAAAGGTTATGTTTTAGATTAAGATTTTATAATAATGTTAATGTGATGCTAGTTATCTACTGAATTAAGTAATTGTGCTGTGGTTATATAAAAGAATATCGTTCTTCAAAGTTAACACATTGAATTATTTAAAGGCAAAAGGTGTATTCAACACCCATATATCTCAGGAGAAACTCATATACATTTATTGTATACAATGTATAAAATGTATGTGTAGCTAGAGTCAGGGAGTGTATAAATGATAAAGCAAATAAGATGATTTTAGCAACAGATAGACTACAAACAAGAAAATACCAGGCATCTTTGAACTGTTCTATCATTGCCAATTCTTTGTGAAATTGAAATTATTTTCAAATTAAAAACTATAAGAGTAAGACTGTCAAGCAGAGAGGGTTTGTAATTAGACTTCAAAATCTGAATGTTCACCTGCTGTGTGGGGTCTTCCACAGAATATGCACTTGCTAATGTTCCTCAATTTCCTTCACTGAAAAATTAAGATATTATATTATTTGATACCTAGGGATTTTGTGAAAAAAGATAGAAATGTGTTTTTTCTCATTATCTTTAATTTTTTCCTGAAGATGTTTAGACTTTGGCAGGTAAATGAGGAGGGAGGGTAAAGCTCGGGGATTTGAGGTAGAGGCTGAGCTGGATCAATCAATAGTTCCTGTTGAATTGATAGCTCTTTTTGGGGAGGTCTTTGAGACCCCACTGGACAGAGACTAATGCTGATCCTTCTCACCCATGTCCAAATCAAAGACTTGGATGACAGCAAAGGTGGCAGTAAAGAGAACGTGCCTAAATATATACTTTGAAACCAGCAGAAGTTGGGGTAGCTGTAGATGAATTTCTAAATGGTTTTGTTTGATAAAACAACAAACAAACAAACAAACAAACATGAAGCCATATATAGGGGCAAAAACCTGAGAGATCACGGAAATGGGGAAAGCCACAGTTAACCTTACCTCACCAACTCCACAGCTTCCAAATGCATGATACTTCCTGTCTACCCACACCTATATGCCTTGCTGTTCTGCCATCTGATTTGCTTTCTCTGTCCAGCTACATCACTTCCTCTTCCTGCCCTGCTCTGTCACTTCTTGTCTATACAGACCTCCAGAATTCCATGGTCAAAGAGTGTTGGAATTTAAGGCATGTGCCACCATACCTGGCTCTGTTTCAAGTGTGGCCTTGAACTCACAGAGATCCAGACAGATCCCTGCCTGCCAAGTGATAGCATTAAAGGCATGTGCTACCGTTGCCTGACTTCTTTGTTTACTTACAATGGCTGGCTTTTCCCTCTGACCTCCAGGCAAGCTTTATTTATTAAAGCACAAATAAAATATCACCACATTCTAGCACAAATAAAATATCACCACAGGTGGCCAGACCATCATCCAGCAGAGATTCAAGGGCTTCTAGATCTTTCTATAAAGTGGGTTGAAAGATATAAATATCCTTCAACAATAAAAACCAATGTGAAAAATGCCAAATGTGATGCTTGGAAATAGTGCAATTATAAATAAACTTGGTATAAGTTCTTCAAAATCAGAGATTGCCTTGTGAAAAATGCACCAGACAATGAGACACTGCTCATGAGATGAAGAACATTAGCTGTGTGTGGGAGAGCCTGAAGGCCAGCTCTGTTAAGCCCACATCATTTTCCTAATTTGGCTGTTTTCTCCAGCAGGTTCCTTATTTGAAGATAGCTTGGCAATATTATTATTAGAAGTATAATCTAATCTACATGTGTCTAGAAGCCTGAGTAGACAAAATCATAAGGATTTTAGTGATGACTGCCAAGGTGGTTCCTGGAAAACCTCCTTGCTGTGCACCATGAACAAGTCATATTTCCCTTGACAGACTTGAATAATGGCTATAGGCCCTGGTCAGAACAGGGCCTTTCCAGACTCAGTTTCTTTCTCTCTCTTCTTGCCTTCCTTGGGACTATGAGAGGAGTAAGAGGATCTCCTGTGTGGATGTCAGAATGGGGAAGTAGGGTAAGATTTCTTGTATCATATCTCTTTTACCTATGGCCTTTCGGTCCATGTGCTCCACTTCACAGCAGAACTGTCTATTGTGCACCTGGATCTAGCATCCTACCCTTAATCTGACTACTCAACAGCTTGAAACATGGGAAAACCTCACCTCTTAACTTCAATTTTCATAGCTGTAAAATACCATGATTTCTGTTAAGGCTGTTGTGAGGATGAGTGAGGTTTTGTGCCTAAAGTACATAGCTCAGAAGGTGGTCAGTGTATAGTCATTATGTATCATTATGCCTATTGCCTAAAGAAAGGTATGTCCTACCTTTTACATGTACTTTTTTAATTGAGTTTAAAATTTAATTACAACATCACTCTTTTTTGAATGTATGGCCTCTTTTTCCATTAATTACTATTGCATGTATATATGTAAATTAATATTCCTATATATTCCTAAATATAACCTGGTCAGTTTGTATAATGTGATTTGTATACATGTTTTCAGAACTGACTATTTGGCACTAGATAACCAATTGATGTGCTAGCCTTTCCCGGGGAAGATCACCTCTGCCACTCACAGCTTTCCTCAGTTGCCTGTGGTTCTTTTTGTAGAGTTGAGGCCATATGGACCTTTCTGTATCCAGTTTGGCATGTTCATTGGTAACATCTTTGGTCAGCTCACATTTGGACAATCATGTTGGATGAGATTTTATGTGTGTAGCTTCTGATATTACTAGTAGACACAATCTCATAGCAAGTCCCCTGATCCTCTGACTCTTAGAATCTTTCTGTCCTCACTTCTGAAATGTTCCCTGAGCCTTAGGTATAGGAGTATTTTGTAGATGTATCCATTGGGATTGGGCTCCACAATTCTGCATTCTTATTGCTTATGATTTTCTCTAGTAATTTCTGTCTGTTACAAAAGAGATATTTCCTTAATAAAGGGTAAAGACTACTCTTGTCTGTGGGTATAAGAATAAATGTTTATAGATTATTGCTAGGGATTATGCTAGTTTAGCAAATTAGTTGTTATAGATTTCCCTCCAATAACCATGATTTCATGAGCACTGATTAGTTAGCTAGGGTTTCAGTACCAGGCATGGTCTCCTTCTTGTTGAGCAGGTCTTAAGTCCAGTTACAGAGGTGTTAGTTACTGTCAGTGTATGCTTGCCACTACTGTGCCCAAGGGTGATTTTTCGATGTTGGTTGTTGGTGTGGTCCATAGGGACTATTGGTTATACCCTTCTTGGAAGCTTGCCTGGCACCTTCGTGTAACTTGAAAGCTAGTACTTAGGGAGAGAGCATTCAGGTCATTTCTATCTCATGGGTCTCAGGACCCTGTTCCTGAAGTGTCTTCAGTGATAGGGACTTACCTTCCACCTCTGGGAGGGAACTAAAGGCAACAGCAATAGGCTAATGTTTGGGGAGTCTCTTGGACAGCCCTGGGCAACAATCAAAAAGAAGACTTCTCATGTCTGATATTGGGATTTGTGTTAGGGTCTTTGGCTCTTGGAGGGAGCACTGTCAGCCTAGATAAGAAAAGCTCATCATAACTATATACATAAATTTGCCAGTTCCCTTAGCTCCTTGGTTTACAGAGCAAGTTCTTTCATGTTCATTCATAATGAAATTAGTATTTAACATTTTGATGCTATGTTTATGCTTCAATTGTGTTCCAGCTAAACCATTTTCACACCTGACTTGCATATCTAGCCTCAGAAAGAACTTTACTTCTTTAGAGTCAAACTGACCACTTCTGTGTTGATAAAAAAAAAAAATGCACCGGGCAGTGGTGGTGCACACCTTTAATTCCAGCACTTGGGAGGCAGAGCCAAGCAGATCTCTGTGAGTTTGAGGCCAGCCTGGTCTACAGATCAAGGTCCAGGACAGGCACCAAAACTACACAGAGAAACTCTATCACAAAAAAACAAACAAAGAAATGCAGAGATGGGTCAGGAGATGTGGCTCAGTCGGGAGAATGCTCACTCAGCATGCACAAAGCTCTGGGTTTGATGGCCAGTGTAACATAAATGGGATGTGGTGGTACACTTGTAATTCTAACATTAGAAAGTAGTAGGAAGAGGGTCAGAGGTTAAGGTTATTTTTTGTCTATATAGCAAGTTCCAGGCCAGCTTTGACTCTATAAGACACTGTTTCACAAGCAAAAGCAAAAATTATTTCAGGATCTATTAAATCTGATGATGTTATATAGATAAATATTTATTTTCAAATAAAACCAGATCTTTTTCAGATAGCTATCCTCACATTTTCCAGCTGAGCCTTGTCTTAATGGCTTGAGTGGATTATTTTCCATCTTGTTCCATAGAACAGAAGGCATGGTTTGCTTCTGTCTGGTTGGAAATGTGGATACAATTCACTCTTATTAACTTCCAGTAAGAAGTTTATCAGTAACAAAACTGGAGTTAGAAGCAGAAGGGCTTGATCTAAGCCTCAGCCTCTCTACTTTCTAGATCTACAGTTTCATTTCAGCCAATTCACTTCTCTTAGCCTCAACTTCGTGTAGAAAATGGAGATAACAGTATAGTAGTAAGCTATGGCATGCCAACATTAGTTTAATTTGTTGTATTTGTTGATTTTCCACTGCACAATTGGGGACTTCAACATTTGAACAGGACATGATTTCTGTGTTCTGTGGATGACAGTTTTCCAGTTAGGCACCAGGCTTTTTTTTTTTTTTAATGTGGCCCTGTCTTATATGCTGATGAAACTTTAATGCTGCTCCACTAACTCAACAATGTGGTAGTGTCTGTCTCTTTGGAAGGACATCTGAGCCAATGACTAGGAGAACATTTTGTACTCAGGCAGGAAATGCTGCAGAGACCTTTAAGGCAGAGCTCTCTTTGTTACTGTTACCTACCTGGGTCAGTTTTGTGCTGATTCAGTGACATCAGCACCATCCAAAGTGGAAACAACATGAATTATTGATGGCTTTGCATACGCTTGCTGGATTCCAGGAAAGGTTTGTGAATAGTAAGGACTCTAATCAAACTCTCCATAGGGACAGCAAAAGGTGACTAGAGCCCCGGGAGGAAGGAGACCTGTGGGGATCAGCTTCCAGACACACTGTGGCCAAATGAATAATTCAAGAATATTGTTTTGGGTAGCCTTTTCAGCATCTTAAAAAACCCTTCTCTACCATGGTGGGACAGTTATAGCCATTCAATACTACATCAATGATTCTCTGTGCCTGTATTGTTGACTTGATTCTGTCTAGTAATATAGTGAAATATTTATTTCATGTAGATTACAATATTCTCATTAGATCAAAATGTTTGCTACATATTTAAAACTAAATGTTGGAGAGTTATGTTTCAGTTACAAAAGATGCAGTGTTTTACTCAACTGATATTCCACCTTGTTTGTGAACGTTAAGGTAAAGTTAGGAAAATGAGATTTGTTTAGGATATAACTACTCATCTGATAATCTTGCCTGTACTTTAGTGAGATACACATTCTGAGGGGCAAGCATTTTAATTCTGTAGCCAATGACATCCTTGATGGTATTATTTAGGAAGTCTTACTGAACTTATTCAGAGCTTGCTTAAAAAAATGTTTAGGTGGCTAGAAAACCAAAAATAAATAACATGTATGTATGCAAGGAGATGGGAGGGGGCTTTTCCAGGTGTTCTCTTCGCAACAACTGTCTTTGTAGCAGATCAACAGCCTGCACAGTGTGATAAGAGAACTCTCAAGGCATGCTTAAATAACTGAAGGGTATCCTTGAACTGCCAGGTATAGGCTGAGAAGAGTGTGAAGCTGGATGCACAGAGGCACTGATGCAAGAGAATTAGACCCCTGCAAGACATGGGTGCCTGATTTGATTCTATCTGATTCTATGATCCTCCAACCACCTCCACTGTTATATATTTATATCATTTATGCTTCTGTGAGCTTTGGGTGGCAGCCAGGAAAGAAAAGGAGCATGAGAAACAAATGAGTGAAGGGTGTAAGACAAAGAAGTTCAAGGTTTTACTTGTCTAGATTTCAGAGATGGAGAAATGGAAATGAAGTTGATGGAAACAGGTAGGAAATGACAACCGCCCTTGGTGACCAGTGCTATAAGGAGCAAGAGCTGCACACATTCTTCCTTGGAGTTCCCCTGAAACCACAGAAGGGGAGTAGCATCATTTTACAGCTTGTTTCCTCAGAAGGGAAATAGAAGTGCGCAATATCCTATGAGATTTTTTAAAAACTTAACTTTAATTATGGAAAAGGATTTGTTACTATGCAAGATTTTCATGAAAGATCCCAAATGAAGTAAGAAAACAGAACCTCAACAACAGGTAAGTATTTTTGATGAGGATGAGGGTCAGTGTTCTTTACATACATGTATGAAAATGCCATATCAAAATCCATTATTTTGTAAAATTAACACACGCTAATGAATAAAAGGATTTTGGTCAATGAATTGGCAGATGTTTGCCTGGTGTGGTGTGATGTGGTGTGTGTGTGTGTGTGTGTGTGTGTGTGTGTGTGTGAGACCTTTAACTTCCTTTAAAGTCCAGGGTGCACTCTAGAGCACAAACATGAGGAGAGCACTTCACATGTGGCTTAAAGAATGTGGTCTGTGTCATGCTGGTGGCTAGTGTATTGGCATTGTCTCAGCCAACTGATCACTAGAAACCAGTCATGGTAAGTCCATTCTTCATGCCCACAAGTTACTCGGGAATGAACATGTACTCATCCTGCTCTCTGGAACCTGTTAGAAACTCGAGGCTTCTGGGAAAATTTGGCTCTATTTTAAGTAAGAAATTAAATAAGGGAGCATGTTTTTCCTTCGATGTGCCCTCGTTGTAATGGGCAGGACACACTGGGAGGAAGGTAACACTGGAAGAGCGGAGGGAGTGGGCAGACAAAACTTCCTGGGGTCCTGACTCAGTCACCCTCAGAGGAGTTCTTGTCCTGTGCCAGCCAATCTATTTCCTAGTCATTTAAGTCAGTGTGATGGGTGAATTGTGCTACTTGCAGTCAAACATATCTTGACTGATGTATCTTGTAATAATCTATTTTTATCTAAATCTAAAACAATGGAAGCCATTATAGGGAACAAAGGTAAGTGAGTGGGTTGGGATGTGGCCCCTGGGGCTTGCCTTAATAATCACCTTTATCTGTCTTTCATCTTCTACAGTTTTTGTGTTCCAAGAATACCAAATTTGCTTTATCTTGCCATCACCCATTTATGTAGATCACACTTTCCCCAGAAAAGCTTCCCCAGTCTCTTGAATGAAGATGCTTGTACACACATTATACACACACACACACACACACACACACACACACACACACACACACACGCATGCATCCATATGCACACACGTCTATTACTTGGCAGTTTTTGCTTCGTTTTTATTCTTTCAATTTTGTTTATATACTACCTCCTCAGAGGTGTGTGTGTATATGTGGAGGGAGGGGGGTTTGGCATGCCTTTCTAGTTCCTTCTATTTAGGAATGCAGTAGTAGACCTTTGTATGTGTGTTGATCCCAGTGATTGTCACAGCTCAATGTTACACCCTTGTGCTATCATTTTTCTTTGACGTAAATAGGACCAAGATTCACATGGACTGGCTACAATGAAAGGTATGTGAATTATCTACTTATGAGGACTATGGCTCTGGTCTCATGCTTTAGCTCTCTAAGATCACCAACAGCTAGAACACTGTCAAATATTTATAGAAGTGATCATGAGGAAGTCAAAGCTTAACAGCAAGCATGTCATTGGATTTGGAAGCAAATATTTTCCAAATCTTCAAAAAGTTGTTTAAGTGAGTATGGAAATCAAGATGACATGTGATCAACCAAGTCCTTAGGGAACCATGGTTGCCACCTCCTGAGAGATCTTCAGATAGATACCAAAGACTAAGTCACAACTGAGTTCTTGACCAAAAGATACTGAGATAAGTAGCGCTTGGTATTTTGGGCCTCTAAGTTTTAGGGGTAGTCTGTTACATAGCACAGGCAAAATATTCAGTTCGCACAAAAATGTCTAGTTCTCTCATTCTAGCCCTCTTAGTCTATGTTATAATTATCCAGGGATTTGCTTATCTGCCTTACTAGAATATAAATCCTGTGCATGCAAGGCATTGTTTGTCTTGTGTGCTATTGTGTCTTTAACAAATTATCCTCTTATTATGCATAAAAATATGCAACTCTCACTAAATAAGAATGAACACTTGGAACTCTCTAGTACAAATAGTGTTGTATAAATATGGAGTTGGCCAAAGGAGGTAAGACCCACAGTGGAATACAATGAATTTAATGTCAAATTGTAAGTGATTATCAGTCTAACTGATGTGAAAAGATTAATATTAATAGACAAAATATTTTAAATGTCACACTCTGTAAATTAGCACTGAGATGTAAATTAGCACTGAAATGAAATTAAAGTCATCCACAAGGAGAGGGGGTATGCACGCAGAATGGTATAGAGAAGGCTGGCCAGGGAGGCAGAGAATCATCAATCTTGGTCCTTGTAGCCCTAGACCTAGAGGATTGCCTGATTCTATGGACATTCTGTTTCTCAATGCCATGGCAGAAGGAGGTACTAAATCTTCTTATGTGTTTTTCTGGTCTAATCTCTTTGCAGGTATAAGCTCTATTATCACTTGCTTGAGATTATTTCTGAAAGGAGGTTTTACATATGATTTGTGTTTGTCAGGGTTTTCTAGAGGAACAGAATTGACAGAATGACTGGAATGGTTAGTTTTAATTGTCAGTTTGATTCAATCTAGATTCACCTTGGAAATGTGTCTCAATGAGAGATTGTCTAGATCTAGATCTAGACCTGGGCACATCAGTGAGGGATTATATTAACTGAAATGGAAAAACCTGACCACTATGGGTGGCATCATTCCCTGGGCAGGGTAATCATGAAGTATAGTAAGAGTGGAGAAGTGTGCTGAGTACAAACATACATGTATTCAGTGTTCTCTACTTCTTAACTACAGATGAGGGATGGACAGTTGTCTGGTATTCCTAACTTTCCCACAATTGTGGACTGTACCTGGTATTGTGAGTGAAAACAAATTGTTCCTTAAGTTGATTTTGTCAGAGTATTTCATCACAGCAATAGGAAAAGAAACCAAGACACCATTATCCTATGTTATCCTCGTTATCCTATGGACATGTGTTCCTGTGCAACAGAGACTCCCAATCTGTAGGGAAAAGGGGATGCAGCGGGTTTGCAGAAACTTCTGAATAATATATGAACTGTGCAAAGATGTCCCAGGTGCCTCGGACATACCATACACAGCTATCCACTTCTGAAGGCTCTCTGACACAAGACAAAATGTCAGATCTGTAAATAAGGGTCAGTGGCCCAGACATCCTTCAATTTGAAGTGAGTAGAGTAGAATGTAACTGCAACTTCAATAAAAGCTTATACGGTAGCTCTGAAGGGAGGAGGGGTGCTACTGAGATGATATTAGGTCCAAACTCTGATGTCAAAAAAGGAGGAGGATCATAGGAGACTGGGAGGTTGAAGAGATTGCCAAAATCTGAGGACAGATTAGACATAATTTATTAACTCACACACAGATCATTGGGCATACAAATGCCAAGGAGTACCCAGGTATTTGTGGGCACATATGAGTCATACAAATGTGGATATGGACACACACTCAGATCTGCATACAGGGTCCATGGAGGCAGGTACACAGGCATATAGACAGACAGACAGACAGACACACACACACACATACACACACACACACACACACACACACACACACACACACACACACACACAGAGGCAGGAAAAGGCAAAGGTTCAGATCTTTACCTCTGACCCCAAGGTTATAGGCTGACATAATCCAAGGATGGTTATGTATCAGATTATATCACTGTTCACTGTTTACTTTGAGGTTCCCCCAATATGTAATGTCAGCCTCCTTTTTTTTTTTTTTTTACTCATAGCCCCTGTTTGTCCAGTGTTAGCTGTCTTGGCTCATGCCAGATATTCATGTTAGCATGGCATTCTCTAAACATAAATGTGCCCTTGTGGCCCTTTGTTCCCTCAGAGGATAAAAGTAGTCTCCTGACAACTTGAGTTCACTTGCTAGAACCTAATGATGGATGGAGAGAACCAACTCACACAGGGCACTCTTACTTCCACATGATGGAGGCCACATACATCTCACCCCACCCACACTCTGATGTAAAAGATCGTGAAATAGATTGTTTTAATTGTAAATAACTATTTTCATATATTATATTCTGATCATGATTTTCCCTCTCTTTCTCCTTTCAGATTCCCCCACCTCCTTACTCATCCAACTCCATACCTTCTTTATCTCACATTTTAGAAAACAGAACAATAAAACAAACAAATAAACCAGAATTTAAAAAAAAAGAAAGAAAAGAAAAATCATGACACACACACATCTATACACACACACACACATACACACACACACACACACGCACACATACACACACACACACACACACAAAACTGGAAACCATAATACACAAGCAAAAAGATAATTAAGGTAAAAAAAAATGCCCAAAATAATACGAGACAAAAAAAATCTCCAAAATACCCTTGAATTCATTTTGAATAGGCCTTTTACTGCTGGGTATGGGCCTGTGCTTAAGCGTGGTTTTTATATCCAGTTAGACTCCATTGAAGACAACTAATTTTTCCTTTGCAAGTAGTTTTCACATAGAGATAGCTTCTCAGCTAGGGATGAGGGGTTATGTTAACTTTTCCATCTCAGTGTTAGATCCCTGTCTGGCTTGGACTTGTGTAGGCCCTGTGCATGCTGCCCAAGTCCCTGTGAGTTCATATGTGCATTAGTCCTGTTTTGTCAGGAAGACACTGTTTCTGTGGAGTTATCCATTCCCTCTGGCTCTTACAATCTTTCTACTCCTCTTCTGCATAGCTCTGAGCCCGGGGGTGGGGGAGCTTTAATAAAGACATCCCATTTAGAACTAAGCATTCCAACTTCTCTCACTTGCTGTACATTTTCCACTTGCGGGTCTCTGTAATTAAACAATGTAATAAATTTTGTTAAATAGATAAAGGAGAAGAAGTAACAAGGAAGCCACTCCATAGATAATATTGATGTAAGGACCTGGATCTTAGGAACACCTTCACAAAGTTTTTTGTTTCCTCTGGGAGTAGCAAGGACCCTTTATATACACAAATTTTTAAAACTGGTAATCTATCCTGTTTCAGCAATAATTGAGAATGTGTGTGCTGCATCATTAGAATTTTCTAATTTACAAGGATAACTGTCACTCTTCTCAAGTAGGCAATACTTGCATTGTTCTTAACAGTTTAGTACAGTCCTTGAGATACAATAATAATGTGACTAATAATAATAACACCCAGCATTTGAAGAATTCATTTTTCAAAATTCTTTCTGCCATTTTATTAGTTTTACGTTATACATTTATTAAGTAGTTCACATGTCCTAAAAGCAATCTTTTTCCTGCAAGTTTACTCATTTATTCATTCAACAAACACAGTAATAAGATCCCATTGTGGGTTGGGGAACCAATGGGAATGAAATGATGAATAAAGCTTGGTTGCTGCTGTTGTTGATCTAATTCTAGGTTAAGCAGTGTGTTGGGTATTCTTCATTGTCAATTTGACTATATCTAGAACGAACTACAATCCAGATATGGACGGTATACCTGTGAGAGATAGTCTGCTTGGTGTGTATGAATCCATTTCTAGTCTGGACCTTTGAGGTAGGAAGACACAACCTCTGAACCAGATCTTCATACAAGAAGACAACACACCTTTGATCCCTATCTTTAGGCAGGAAGGCACACCTTTACTCTGGGCTTCTGCAGGAAGCATATATAAAGACATGAAAGAGGGAAAGTTTTGTGCTTTGTCTGCTTGCCCTCACCTTGCTAGCACATCCATTCCTTCATTAGCATTGGAGCCTACTTCTTCAGGATTCAGCATATAGAGAAGACCAGCTTGAGATACCCAGCTTTGTGGGACTGAACAAGTAGTAGATTCTAGGACTTTCCATTAACAGCTAGCCATTGATGGGTTAGTTAATGGCAGCCTGTAAGTCATTCCAATAAATTACACACACACACACACACACACACACACACACACACACACACACACACCAAGTGAGAGCAGAGAATTACAGTATTCTGAGGTACTGGCTTAACTTCACCATATGACTTCTATCTCTGTCCCTTCTCTCTCTGTCACTTGCCCAGCTCATAAACCCTTCCAGGAGTGGAACCATTTGGTACTTCAGTCATCAACAAATGCTGCATCACTCATATTCATTCCTTGAATGAACAATACTTTTTTGTTTACTTTTGAGCCTTTTTTTTTTTTTTTTTTTTGCTAAGTGAGCCACAAGCTACAAAGATATCAGACACATGACCGACTGGCATTACTTCTCGTACCATAGGTGTTATTGCTGGCTTTCCTTGTAATCAGGTCCATCTCTTAGGACAAACTTTTCAGTTATAAGCCTTATACATGTGATGTGAAAAGTTTTAAATTTTGAAGGGAGCAAGTGGTACTAGAATTGGTGTGCACTGGTTTTTGAGGGTCCAATGTGCTCTCCTGTTCCCAGCTAGTTGCCATCAGTTAGTGAGAATATTTTCCCCTGGGAATTTGGCAAAGCTTGCAGATCAGAGCTTGTCTCCCCACAAAGAGAGTATTTACCAGCATATTACTACTCTAGTTTGCCCTCTTTCACCTGGGACTTGATTAAGTCAACGTATTTACCAAACTATTCTGCATATGATATGCATAACAGCCTCTTAATTTGAGCCGGAATATGATTATACAGAGTGTATTAATTGCTTTTTCATTCTCTCACACACAAGGGCTAAACTTTCTTAATTTCACATGCAAATATACGCAAAATAGCAAAGAATTTGGGTTTTCTGTAGAAAACTCTGGAGTGTTAACACTGCAATCTTGATTACCCAGCAACCAAGCAAAGCTCATTCAAAGCCTCCCTCCTACATTAGCACCTACCTCCAGGAACATCCTGATGAAAGGAGCACTTCTGTGATTGGCAAAGGCATATCTTCTCTTTAGAGCATAAGAAAAGTAAAGAAAAAGCAAATCAAAACAGAAAAATGCAGATGTCTTTGTCTTGAGGATTTTTTTAAGACTCTGGTTTCAACACCCAATTTTGTTTTAGCAACACATGTTCAATACATATCACTTCTTTTAGAGGGACGAGCCTGATCCTGTCAATGGTCTTTCTACTGATTTCCCAATTCCTGCGCTGGAAGTGTTAGCGTCTGTAGTACTTGCTACATTGGTATGTTGATAGAAGAATGTGTTAGCGACTTTTCTTGTTGCTGAGACAAAACATCTGACAAAAGCAACTTAAGAAACAAAGAATTTATTTTGACTTAGAGTTTCAGGGTTCAATATTTCATCACAGTGGAGAAGGCATGGCTTCAGGAGGGTGAGGGGCTTGGTCACATTGCATTCATAGTGAGAAAGCAGGAAGAGGTAAATGCTGGTACATCACTAGCTTTCTTCTTTTATTCAGTCCAGGGCCCTAGCTCATGGGCTGGTGCCATTCTTATTCATGAGTGATGGGCATGGAGGGGGGGTAGGTATATGTTCTTACTTCACTTAAACCTCTCTGGAAATGCTTTCACAGACACTTTTTCCTACATAATTCTAAATCCTTTCCATTGAAAATAAAGGTGAACCATTGCAAAGAAGTTTAGTAAATACATGTTGAATCAAACAATTATTTAAATATCTAGATTTTCCCATGCAACAAATTAACAAGTCAACAGATTCGCCTGTCAAAACACCCATTTTTCTTTCTCTGGCAATACAAACATAAATCTCCATTACCACAACTTTTTCGAGCAGATCATCTCATACTTATTTGCCTCTACTCTTCAACAGGCACACTTCATGGGCTGTATGTAGGGGTGGGGGTGGCTTACCACTGTGCTTAGCATCAATATGAAACACATACTATGTCATCAAAGCAGGAAAGACACAAAGAGGTTTTGTAATATTGTTTCCATAATATCACCAGGGCCGTAACCACAGCAAACACAGACGGGAACAGAGGCATCTGGATTATTTCAAGCAGCAGTGTCTTGAGCTGAGCTTTACATTGATACCTAGAGCTTTGGTAGGAGATGTTGGGCACACATTGCCTTAGAGAGAGGAAAACAACACATCATATTTGGTTTAAAGCAAAGGTAGAAATCCAGAGAAGACCTTAGGCTTTGCCTTTCTTGGGTGACTGCAGGAGAACAAACTAAACTCACCCATGCCCATGGGGAGCTGGGATGAGGGATCTCATAGCTCACAAGGTTGTGAGGCAAATAGATAGTGCCAATGGGTATGGACTTTGAGGAAGCTGGAGCTACAGCCCACCACCAGTGCTCAGTAAATGTAAGTTTGGAAAATTATGAAGGCAGCTAGCTGTAAGACAGTCTGCTTTAGGAAGAGCCCCAGAAACAATGGGTTTTAATTATCAAGTGAAAAAGGTATGGGCTGGAATGACAGGTGGAAGCATGAACCTAGAGGTCCTGTGTGTGGTGCTTGATCCTTTGACTGAACCTGCATGAGATAAGGGTTCATTGGAGGGTTTTAAGGGTGTGGAACAATCCGCTACTTATGACTAAACTGCATCTTGTTCTTATTTTCACTCTTTTGTCCCATACTGCCAAGAGAATTACTGTTTGTTCAAGTAGCTATATCAGTATAGATTCCTGTTTAAAGGTAGGAGATTATTTACAGACTGATGTGAAAAGGAAGAGCCTTGAAGGGCAGTGTGGTGTCTTTGAATGAAGCCTTTGTGTTTGGTAACAGGTCCTTATACAAGTCAGGCTCCTCCTTTCACTGAGGGTACTCAACAGGGGCACTGATCTCCATGGGAATTGGATCTCAAAGAGCAGATTCTCCAGAAAGGCATTCCTGTTTTGTGGAAAATATGTTGCAAGGGGACACAGGATGAATTCACAATAGCAATATTCTAAAGTAACTTCTTCAAGACAGGAATATCAGAAATAACGTCAGGCTGTCACAGGTAGTGCGTGCTTTTGGCAGTAAGTATTGCACAGGAGCTGTGCCATCATGATGACATGGTCCTGGACTCACAGAAACCATCCCAGAGTTCAAGACTATAATGGGGGTGTGGGGTGGGGGTAAGATTGAATCACTGGTCTTCACAATCTGCATTCTCATAGGCTAATGCTACAGTCCAGTTGAGGGAAGAATTCAGAGGTGCCTGACTAAAGGAGATGAAGGAGAACAGCTTTGTGAAGACACTTTCCTTCTTATTGTGTGTTTAGGGCTCCTTGGTTAACTTTCTGGAACTTTGTAATCCAGTCCTTTCTGTGGTATGTTTATGTTTTTTTCTTCTTTGTCTCTCTTACCATTTACACAAATTTTGATCTTCAAAATCTCACTCAGTGAAGTCTCTGTATCTGTGAAGGCTTACCTGATATCTCTGGTGCCTTTATTTCTCAACTAAAAAACTCAGTCTTCTTACTGTACAGATGGGTCCTTAATTATCTTAAATGTTGTGTCTGAACACATGGGACCACAGGTTGAGAATTCAGAAGGATCTGAATCTCAGCTTCCACTTAGCTTTCATGGTCTTTCTCAGATGCAGTTTCTTCACAAGATGATAAAATCCACTTTGTGCTAAGATGACTGATGTGCCCAGCACAGAGTGTTTACAACTGAGTCCTGAAGGAATGTGGAACCAGCATCTTCATGTCTGGAATGCTTGCAGAATTTTCTTTACTTATATCATTTGTATTTCTAAAAATAAACAAACAAGCAAACAAACAAACACCAAGACCAAAAAACAATAAAACAAGACAAAAAACCTGAAGAGATATAGTGTTTATCATTTTGCATATGTTTTTGCTGTCTTATTGATTGGCATTTAAACTTTTTCAGATAAGGAATGAAATTTGTCCCCTTCTCTTTTACTGTCTTTACCAGCATGTTGACTCTGTAGAAGGCACTCAAGAAACACTGGCTTAAAGAGCTGATTAGCTGCATTCTTAGCAATAAGGGTCTGAGTGTGCTGTATTCAATGTGAAGAGTTTAACAGATGCTCAATAAAGAGATGAATCCTCCAGACACCAAATAGAAGGTGAAACAACACAATTTATAGCACAGTAGAGTTTGGATAAATGGATTTCTCCTTTTTAGTCCCCAAAGACTCAGTAGCTTTTAAAACACTAGGATATTCTAAGAAAACACTTGAAAAATACAAAACAAGACAAAGAAATAAATATGATTATGGGCAACTCTGGAAAAGATCTGGCTGAAAAAATTTGATTAACATTAGAATTCCTATCCTCTTACTCCTGCTGGGCAAGCTATTTCTTCGTAATTAGCATCTAAATGTCTTCATGTAATAAACGAATAGAACAGCAGACTCCAATAGTGATTTATTTTTCATCTTAAGGAGCAAGTGAATGAAATAATTTAACAACCACTAATCTCTAAAAGGGACCCACTCAGCTTTAATGATTATGTGTGACATGTGATCACTCATGCACACAGATTTCCCCAGCCCCTCTTACTGTGAGGAGACCAGAACAGAGGGTGAGCAGGGCTGTTTTTATGCTTCAGGTAACACTGATGTATCATTAGATGGATACTGTTAGCCTATGGGGTTGGGGCATGTTTTTGTGCACTGTGATGACAGAATCCATATACATGTCACTTCTTGCATCCCATTAGTACCAGAGGAATCCACAAGTGCTCCTGTGGAACAGTGATAATGACACAGTTTTGAGGCAGGGTTAGGAGCATAAGCAAAGTACAGATCATGGTGGACTTATAACAAAGAGAATGCTAAGGGGATTGGAGCCTAAAGATAATGATCATTTTGTCTGCTCAAGGCAAATCCTAACAGAAATAGTAAACACTGTAACTATAATTAGACTAGTAGAGCACATGCACAACTGTTTACAACTGAGTCCTGAAGGAATGTGGAACCAGCATCTTCATGTCTAGAATGCTTGCAGAATTTTCTTTACTTATATCATTTGTATTTCTAAAAACAAACAAACAAACAAACAAAAAGCCAAGACCAAAAAATAATAAAACAAGACAAAACACCTGAAGGGATACAGTGTTAAATTTTGTTGTGGTTGTTGGTTTTATGTGGCGGCACAGTGTTATTCATTAAGTGGCACTGTTTACCATGTAAGAAAAGCCACGAAGCACAACAAAACCCACTATGAGAGTTTATTAGGAGAAGAGATGTGCAGAGAAAGAGGAAGAAGGAGAAGGGGAAAGAAGAAGGGGGAGGAGTCTCTGAACCTGCTTTTTATGGATTCCCCCCTACACATGCGCATTCGGGCTTATAGAGCTATACCATACATGTGCATAGACTTTGTGATCACGCTGCATCCAAATTGCTTGACCATGTAGTGCACAGATTATGTAGGACATAAGGCCCCTTCTTGACTATTGAACAGCACATGTGTGGTCATGTAGCAACAGTGGTTATAAATGTATATATTTCTAAAAGGGTAGAGAAGAAAGAAAATCAACTAACAGTTCAGCTAAATTGGCCAGTTAATTTATTTTTAGCACACTATTGGGAATAATGATTATTGTTAGTGTCTACTATTTTTTGGCTGTATACATGGTGCCGGACACTGGACACATGTAGCCTTACTAAGTCCCATTGTAAGCCTGAGGAGGGGACAGCATCATCCAAAACATTTACTCCAACTTTGGTTGTGCTAGTGTCCATAAAAAGCTCAGGAATCAGAGCCTTTAATTCAACCATTAAGTTGATTTTGAAAAATAGTTAAATTTTAAATAACTCTCATTCTTTTTTTTTTTTGCTTTTTTTATAATTTAATATAATTTTATATACAGCCATGAATTCCCTTGTCCTCCTGCTTCCTGCTCCCCCTCCTGCCTTCCCCTCAGCCCACCCCCCATTCCCATCTCCTCCAGGGCAAAGACTCCCCTGGGGATTCAGCTCAACCTGGTAGATTCAGTCCAGGCAGGTCCAGTCCCCTCCTCCCAGGCTGAGCCAAGTGTCCTTGTATAAGCCCCAGGTTCCAAACAGCCAGCTCATGACTAAGGACAGGTCCCAGTCCCACTGCCTGGGGACCACCCAAACACTTCAAGTTAATCAACTGTCTCAATTATCCAGAGGGCCTGATTCAGTTGGGGGCTCTTCAGCTATTGGTTCATAGTTCATATGTTTCTATTAGTTTGGCTATTTGTCCCTGTGCTTTTTCCAATCTTGGTCTCAACAATTCTCGCTCATACAATCCCTCCCCTTTCTCACCAATTGGACTCCTAGAGCTCCACCTGGGGTCTGGCAGTGGATCTTTGCATCTGCTTCCCTCAGTCATTGGATGAGATTTCTAGCATGACAATTAGGGTGTTTGGCCATCCTATCACCAGAGTAGGTCAGTTCGGGCTGTCTCTCTACCATTGTCAGCAGTCTATTGTGGGGTTATCTTTGTGGATTTCTGGGAACCTCTCTAGCACTTTGCTTCTTCCTATTCTCATGTGGTCTTCATTTATCATGGTCTCTTATTCCTTGTTCTCCCTCTCTGTTCTTGATCCAGCTGGGATCTCCTGCTCCCCTAAGCTCTCTTTCCCTCGAAACTTGCCCTTCATTACCCCCACTCATGTCCAGGTTGTTCATGTAGATCTCATCCATCTCTTTGTCATTGGGCTATCCCTGTGTCTTTCTTATGGTCCTGTTTTCTAGGTAGCCTCCCTGGAGTTGTGAGTAGCAGTCTAGTTATCTTTGTTTTACATCAAGTATCCTCCTATGAGTGAATACATACCACATTTGTCTTTCTGAGTCTGGGTTACCTCACTTAGGATGATCTTTTCTAGATCCATCCATTTGCCTGCAAACTTCATAATGTCATTGTTTTTCTCTGCTGAGTAGTACTCCATTTTGTATATGTACCACATTTTATTTATCCATTCTTCAGTTGAAGGGCATCTAGGTTGTTTCCAGGTTCTAGCTATTACAAACAATGCTAATATGAACATGGCTGAGCAAGTGCCCTTGTGGTATGATTGAGCATTCCTTGGATATATGCCCAAGAGTGGTATAGCTGGGTCTTGGGGGAAATTGATTCCCAATTTTCTAAGAAAGTGCCATATTGATTTCCAAAGTGGTTGTACAAGCTTGCATTCCCACCAGCAGTGGAGGAGAGTTCCCCTTGCTCCACATCCTCTCCAGCATAAGCTGTCTTCAATGTTTTTGATCTTAGCCATTCTGACAGGTGTAAGGTGGTATCTCAGAGTCGTTTTGAGTTGTATTTCCCCGATGACTAGGGATGTTGAGCAATTCCTTAAATGTCTTTTTTGAAGTTCAAAAGCCATTTGAACTTCCTCTGTTGTGAATTCTCTGCTTAGTTCTATAGCCCATTTCTTAATTGGACTGTTGGGCATTTTGATGTCTAATTTCTTAAGTTCTTTATATATTCTGGATATCAGCCCTCTGTCAGATGTGGGGTTGATGAAGATCTTTTCCCACTCTGTAGGCTGTCACCTTGTTTTGTTGACTGTGTCCTTTGCTCTACAAAAAAGCTTCTCAGTTTCAAGAGGTCCCATTGATTGATTGTTTCTCTCAGTGTCTGTGCTACTGATGTTATATTTAGGTAGTGATCTCCTATGCCAATGTGTTCAAGACTAATTCCTACTTTCTCTACTATCAGGTTCAGAGGAACTGGATTTATGTTGAGGTCTTTGATCCACTTCGACTTAAGTTTTGTGCACGGTGACAGATATGGATCTATTTGCAGCCTTCTACACGTTGACATCCAGTTTTGCCAGCACCATTTGTTGAAGATGCTTTCTTTTTTCCATTGTACAGTTTTGGCTTCTTTGTCAAAAATTATATGTTCATAGGTGTGCAGATTTATGTTGGGGTCTTCAATTTGATTCCATTGGTCCACATGTGGGTTTTTATGCCAGTACCAAGCTGTTTTTATTGCTGTAGCTCTATAGTAGAGCTTGAGGTCAGGGATCGTGATGCCTCCAGAGGTTGTGTTATTGTACAGGATTCTTTTGGCTATCCTGGGTTTTTTGTTTTTCCATATGAAGTTGAGTATTATTCTTTCCAGGTCTGTGAAGAATTGTGTTGGTGTTTTGATGGAGATTGCATTGAATCTGTAGATGGCTTTTGGTAAGATTGCCATTTTTACTATGTTAATCCTGCCTGTCCATAAGCATGGGAGATCTTTCCATTTTCTGACATCTTCAATTTCTTTTTTTCAGGGACTTAAAGTTCTTGTCATATAGGTCCTTCACTTACTTAGTTAGAGTTACCCCAAGGTATTTTATATCATTTGTGGCTATTGTAAAGGGTGATGTATTTCTGATTTCCTACCAGATGGTTTCAGTGCAGAATTCTACCAGACCTTCAAAGAAGAGTTAATACCAATACTTTTTAAATTGTTCCCATAATAGAAACAGAAGGAACATTACCAAACTCCTTCTATGAGGCTACAATTACCCTGATTCCTAAACCAAACAAGGATGCAACAAAGAAAGAGAACTACAGACCGATCTCCCTCATGAACCTTGATGCAAAAATACTCAATAAAATACTGGCAAACAGACTCCAAGAATACATCAAAACAATTATCCACCATGATCAAGTAGGCTTCATCCCAGGGATGCAAGGGTGGTTCAACATACGAAAGTCCATCAATGTAATACACCATATAAACAAACTCAAAGAAAAAAACACATGATCATCTCACTAGATGTGGAAAAGGCATTTGACAAAATCCAACATCCCTTCATGATACAGGTCTTGGAGCGATCAGAAATACAGGGAACATACCTAAACATAATAAAGGCAATTTACAGCAAGCCAACAGCCAATATCAAATTAAATGAAGAGAAACTCAAAGTGATTCCACTAAAATCAGGAATGAGACAAGGCTGTCTGCTCTCCCCATACCTGTTCAATATAGTACTTGAAGTTCTAGCCAGAGCAATAAGACAACATAAGGAGATTAAGGGGATACAAATTGGAAAGGAAGAAGTCAAGCTTTCCCTATTTGCAGATGACATGATCTTATACATGATGGATCCCAAAAATTCAACCAAGGAACTGGTACAGCTTATAAACACCTTCAGCATCATAGCAGGATACAAGATTACCTCAAAAAAATCAGTAGCCCTCCTATAACTCCCATTCTTTATTATTGTTATTATATGTACATGTATATGTGTGTGTTTATATGTGTGTGTATGTGTGTGTGTGCTTGTCACAGCATATATGTGGATGTCAGAGGCCAACTTTGAGGAGTCATTTCTTCCATTCATCTTTACATAGTTCCTGGGATCAAGCTCAGATCATCTGTATTTGGTGACCTGTACCTTTACTCATGGATCAGGCCCTATTTTTTTTAAAGTAGTTTTTACATGTTATTTCAGTGGGATTGTTTTACTAAAATTATTATTTATTCATTGTTCTGCTAGAAATTCTGCTACACATTTGGATTTTTAATGTAATTATTATATTTATCATAGTAACCATGGAGAGTAGGGATTTTCACTGGGACACAATTTAGTGATGGACATGGAGATAAGCACTAAAAAGGACAGATTTTTATCTGGTTCATCAAGTATAGGGACAGGATGAGATTTTGTACTTTTAATGAGACCTTGGTGACACTGATTGTGCTGGTTTAGAGAATACTATTGGGTCTGCCCAGGGAAGAACATGCTAATTAGTTGTCTAGTGACAAATGATCAGCCATGAACAAACTGAACAGGCTATATTTAGGAATATATATATATATATATATATATATATATATATACACATATATAAACACACACATATATAATGCATATATGTATATGTATATTATATTCAATGAAAATGAGGCCATGAATTGGAAGGAGAGGGGTAGGTAGTATATCAAAGGGTTTGGAAAAAAGAAAGGGAAGGGAGACATGTTATAAATATATTGTTATCTCAAAAATAAAGGAAAATCACAAACATAATAAAAAGGTTTTTAAAAGTCGATTCAACTGAAATTTCTGAAACAGTCATCATTCTACATTTGAAATTAAAGGAAGCACACCATTTTTAGCTCCTCTCTTGGAACTGGTAAATGTCACCCACCATGAGTTTTTCGTATAGAAGGATGAATATTGTCCTTATTGCTTGCCAGACTCACACTGCTCAGTTAACATTTGGTCTTTTGTATTAGACATTTCTCAATAGGTGTCATTGCCTTTCACTTGTTTCTGAGTTGTAAGAAGGGATTGTCTTTCTTCTTTCCAGTCTTCTAAGAAGTTCAGTATATGCAATTAAATAAATAAATAAAATGAAATAAAACAAATAAAAGAACAAACTAAGCAAGAGAATGTATGGGGCAGGACAGGAATGCCCACTCTGGATGCTTTTGACCAAGTAGTTTGACAGAAGAGCCCCAAGGCTCTTGGGCTATATATATATAGCCCAAGATATATACATATACATATACATATACGTATACATATACATATACATATACATACACATACATATACATATATACATATACATATATATATATACACACATATATATATACCTGTGCATTCACCCTTCCCACAATCCTCCAAACATGAACCCCATCCACACTCACAAACACACTCACACAAAAATAAGAGAGAGCAAGCAGCAGTTCTTGGGTAAAGCTGAACTGGGTTTGAGTTGTACCTCTGTTCCTATTTGGCCAAAGGATTTTAGCAACATGGAACCTTTGCACTCTTCAAACAGGGACAGTAGTAGCTGTCTCCTAAAGTTAGTTCAGGGGCAAGTGAAGGCCTGGGGTGAAAATAAGTGATCTATTATTTGCTACCTCTCCAAACTTTGAATGTACCTGGTATATGGACCTTTTAGGTTTACAAGCTGGGCTTTTCCTCCTCAGCCATGACTGATTCAACAGAGGAATGTATGGATACAGTATGTCAGGAGTATCCAACCTGTTACCAGATTTGATTATGCCCAAAATAGCTATGAGTGTGGCTCAAGAAAAAACAAACAAACAAACAAAAAAACTAACTTAGATTTTTCCCCTCAAACACATGGTTATCCAGCATCAACTTTGTTAATGATGCAATGTCAAAAAATGAGGTTTACTTGGATTTTTTTCTCATCTTTCCCTAATGTTGGAGTCCAGCTCTGACCTGTCAAAGGGCTCTTGGGGGGAGGGGAGAGGAATGAGGAAGTATTAGATAGAAATACAGACAGAGATGAGAAAGACAGAGACACAGGATAGCTTTGGGAGGGTCCTTGGTCAATACCCAGTGGCCTTGAGATTTATTCTAATGGACTTTTTATATAATACTAAGGGGAGAGGCAAAAGACCTCTCCCTTTCAAGATCAAAGCACAATGTACAATCAAGTGTAGACACTTCAAAATACCTGGTAAACATGCACTTGGCCAAATCATCTTATTATGCAGCCCTGCTGGGTAAAGCAAGCTCAGACTTTCTGACCTTGAGTAAGGCCTTACTAGGGAGCCTCTATGGAACCCTACAGATTCCCTTTTCTTTATAATATGAAGATCTCAAGTGAGAGTACAGAGTTTAACTCTATGCAGCTCTGAATCAGCTTTCTGCTAAGAGCTTGCAAGTAGCTGGAATAATCATAGCAATATACCTGCTCCTTATGGCTACCATACCTCCTAGTAAAGGATTAGAGGATGATCAAGATAGAATGGCCTATTAAAATGGGTCTAAGATGTCTATAGCAGTTTTAGCTGCCTCAAACCTTTTTTAAATCAACAAACTCCTGATGCAACCACATCAAATCTAAGGACTTCTTAGCATCACCATACTATGGTTCATTGACATTAATAGGTTAACATCATAATTCTAGTATGAATATTACTGTAGACACACAATTACAATTCTCACAAACTTACATCCAAAAGCAAACTCTTAACAAAACTATTAACATTTCCTAAACTTCAGCAAACATCCAAAAGCAATTTCTTAATAGAACTTTTTGCATTTCTTGCTAACGAACAATACGGCACATTATTACAGGCTAGTATTATCCATACAAAGAACAAGAAAATGTTTTTCTTTTAATTAAGTAGACTGAAGAATATAACAACTCCAGCTTACTTTATTTTTTTGAAGCTTCATCTTGAGCCTGGGTAGAAAAGCAAACTTCTCCATTTATACACAAAACAGTCCCACAAACAGTTCCATTCCTACAAAAAACAGTGTGTGAGTCACTACACTTGATAGAGTACATTTGTGTAGGTGAATTCAAAACTGTCCATCCAGAAATTTCAAAAAGTCAGCTCTTATTCCAATATTTTTTTTGTTGTTGTTTTTCAAGACAGGGTTTCTCTGTATAGCTTTGTACCTTTCATGGAACTCACTCTGTAGCCCAGGCTGGCCTGGAATTCACAGAGATCTACCTGCCTCTGCCTCCTGAGTGCTGGGATTAAAGGCATGTACCACCACCACCGGCTTCTGATACCAGTCTTAATGTTCCACTGAAAGCTCAAAATCAGGTCTTGGCTTGCCAACTTCCCTGAAGTCTTTGTATAGCTGTTCAAGTCATAATGAATCTGAAGTGAAAAGCTCCAAATATGAAGAAACCCACAATCAAAAATTGTTGCAGTTCCCTTGAATGCAACAACCCAGTTCAAACAAGAGTCTGAAAGTTTGCTTTCAAGGCATTTTGTATCAGTAGCCTTCCCCTAGGTAACCTGTTCCAGTGCAAAGGTGATTTCACCATAGCTGAGTTGCTGCAGACCTCTTGAAAGAGACCCCCATGTACCCAGCATGAAACTGAAAGCTGTCTCTTAAAGGAGCTATGCATTTGTTCACTGCCAGCAAGCAGAATCTTTGCAGCTCTAGCTGCTGACTCTGTCCTGTTTGGCTTTTTTACAGTCTTGGTCCATTTGCGCTTCACATCTCCAGCCCTCCTGCCTAGATACCTCTAGATACCTCTGTGTCCTGAGGCCCAAGGGCTCTCAACTGCTGTCCCACTGCTATGAGATACAGCTCTCATTCAGCATTCTGGGTCCTGGAGGAAACCCAACTGTGGCCAGTCACAGCTGCTGCATCCCAGCTCTGTTACCTACTCTGCTGGTGGCCTTGTATCCTCTGTGAACTGCATTATGGCAGCCCTTAGGGCAGCCCCATGGCTCTGCCTCACCCTGTTGCTGGGAGCCCTCTCTGGCCTGGCTTTCAGTACATCTCTGCCTTTCAGCCTGGAGTGTGGCTCTGCCTCACCTCAGCAGTTCTAGTGCTGCTGCTGCTGCTGCTGCTGCTGCTGCTGCTAGGGACTCAGGCCCTGTGCACAAAACCTCTGCTGCACTCTCCATGCTTGGGCACTTCCCTCCCTGCTGTTCGCAGTTCACCTCTCAATCAGCCTGGCTCATCATGGTTGCAGAGAGTAGCCTCGAGCCAGGTCAGTCCAACTCTTGAAAGCACCCTGGCTGACTGCACTCCCTCACCATGGCTCCCTTAAGGCAGAAAACTCACAGACCCTTGCTGCTCATGCTGCTGCCTGTGGCACAATGATGCCCCGCAGGTCTCAGCAACGTTGACAGTCACTCCTTCTGCTGCTGCTTGTGATGGGAGCTTCTGAAGTCTCTTGAACTGCTAGGTCCACAGTAGCTGTTCAGTCTCGGATGATGCTTTCTGCCTCCTAGGTCCCATACTTGGGAAAATTCTATGCTACTCTAAGTTACTTTCTACTAAGCCTCCGCAATATCCCTTACCTAAATATTTCTCAAATTTCACCAGAACTTTTGACTTACATATATTACAACTTTAAACTTAGTAGATAGAGAGAGGAAAGAGAAAGAGAGATACTTGCTGCAGTCTAACCTTAGTTCCTCTGGCTATTTTTTAAAACAGCTGTCTGCTATTATCCCATTCTATATTTACAATTTTACTCCTGAAAAAGAAAATCACTGCACCCCAATTAATTATCTGAGTATGCCCACTTAACCTGCGGTGTTCCTTCTTTTTCTCCTCCGTACCCAAGTTCCACGTTTGGGCATCATATTTAGGAGCCCAGCTCTGACCTGTCAAAGGGTTCTTGAGGGGAGCAGAGAGGAATGAGGAACTATTAGATGGAAATATAGGCAGAGATGACAAGAATGACAGAGATACAGGATAGCTTCAGGAGGGCCCTGGGTCAATACCCAGCTACCTTGAGATTTATTCTAATTTTTATACACTACCAAGGAGAGAGGCAAAAGACCTCCCCCTTTCAAGATCAAAGCACAATGTACAGCCAAGTGTAGACCCTTCAAAACATCTGGTAACAATGCCTTTGACCACATCATCTTATTATGCAGCCCTGCTGGGTAAAGCAAGCTCAGACTTTCTGACCTTAAATAAGGCCTTACTAGAGAGCCTCAGTGAGCCCACATACCCTAACATCAATGGCAGCAAAAAACAAACAAATGAACAAAAATTATAAACAACTTAAGAAATGGAAACTGGAATTCCATCATTTTGAAAATACAAGGACCTCTCTTTTCTACTTCCTCTCTTCTCTGTTTCTGTCTCTCCTTTAATCTGCTTTTTTCCCCAATCTTCCTTTCTGTCTCTGAAGTTCCTTTAAGCCCTTCTTTCCTATAAAAAAATGTAAGTAAGTTTTTATAGTCAAATTAAAATATACTCAAATTACTTAATTTGCAACTGAAATGTAAAAGAAAATAATTAATTTCTCTTCTATCTGAAAATTGTTGCCTCCTGAAGCTCAGCTGGCTACTTAAATGCTAGTATATAGATGTTTTGTCTCCATTCATGAACTACGACCACACCATGCAGGCTTCCTGGTGTAAAGGCTCACTGTTCTCAGCTGCTTCACAGAATTCAAGGAGACTAAGATACAAAAGAGCTGGTGGTGGGAGCATGTTTTCTCCTTTCTCTTGCAAAGCATGAGTGGATTTTGAGTCTGAGGACATAGAACCATCTTTCCAGGACTCACTGTTGTAGAATCCTTGTGAACATGGGCATCTATCACATTTTTCCACCATAGGTAAAACTTCATGATCTTGACAACAAATTCTAGTTTTCCCCCATTTTTATTATTATTATTATTATTATTATTATTATTATTATTATTATTATTTAACTTGTGACTCAGATATCAATTCACAATGTGGACTCTATAGAAACAGAAGAAGAGAATCTTGGTATGACTATTCTGCTTAAGATTTGGTTTCTTAAGAAGAGCTGGTGAGATGGCTCAGCAGGTAAAGACTCTTTGGGGCCAAACCCAACCACTGAAGTT